>NC_053027.1:251210641-251348276 GCF_003073215.2 Triticum urartu | reverse complement strand
CGTACAACATGCTAGATCATAGTACCAGGGATCCCGCGATATTTGTGTGCTTAAGTAGGCATGCATATTGTGTGACTAGCAGTAATATGTGACATTGATTTGTGTGTGAATTGATTGTTGTTGTGTGCTTTTGTTTAGTTGAGTTTTCTTTTGCTTCTTTCTTTTGGGCCCCGGTGTTACATTATTTCCCCACCTATAAAGAGTTGCTCATCAGCTTACACCGGACCCGAGGAATAAGCAAGGAGTTCAAATATTTGGAAGCTCATCTAAACAGAATGGAATTCTCAGCCAACTGTAGTGAAATGAGGAATATCTGATTTTGAGGCTGATAATCAATTTTGCATTAGTGTGCACTCCTCACAACAGTACTGATAACTAAAGTCTGTAGCAGTATAAAATTCTCACAGCAGTAATGATCAGTAGCAAGATAAGTTAGGTACAAGATCAATGGTATATTCTCAGTCAAAGGTATGGAGCATATACAAAATTTTGGCTCAGCGATGCATGATGCTTGAAATATGTTATCATCCGAAATAAAGTCAGAGTGTGATATGCTCAAGGAAGACAGTTAAACAAATTTTCTCATGCAAATATTCAGCCACAGAATATCTTGGGTGTCTATGTGTGTGGATTTTAGTCTGCATATCAGTATGAAGTTTTGGATATAATAAACTCAGTATTCTTCCACACGCTATCGAAAGAAATTTATGATGCAAGGCTCCTCAGCATGATATGTGAATAATTTCCGGTCCAAGAAATCCGGTCTTTCTCAACAAGATACCTCGGTAAAAGCTTCTGACAGACGGAAATGAATTTTTCTCAACAAGCAAAACCGAGGAGAAGCTTCTCAAGTACGGAACTCAGGCTTCTCCTACACAATACTCATGTCAAGCTTCGTGTGTAAGCCATCGAGGCTTCTTCTGCACGCTACCGAGACAAAAAGCTTTGAACAGAAGCTAATGAGCCTTCCTTGGCAAGCTACACGAATGGCTTTTCTCTGCAGATCAAGGATCAGATTTGCAATATTTTTTGTCGGAGGTACAATACAGTCAAAACATATGAGTACCGCAAGAATCAAGTGTTCGGTGACATATTCTTCATCTACATATGGTGAGCATGCATCCCCAATCATATCAGTCATTCATACAAGGTACAACAAGGATCCAACAGATATACCTAAAGGAAAATAAGCAGAGATACATCTCATGAATAACACGGATCTACAAGAACTGGAGATGACATCACAGAATCCACAGTCTTGACAATGGTCATCAAGGTCATTATTCCCGCACCAGACAAGGTGATATCAGTAAACCTTGTCACCTTCTTGTATGATTGGCCTCAGCAATGAGTTCCATACAGCTACAAACCCCGAGTATATGTCATATATGTGCGGACACGAGTCAGAAAATAAGCAAAAGGAATAATGCCAACAATATTGCACTAATCAAGTCCCTAGCCATACGAAGAATCAAGGACAGGTGTGGCCAAGTTATTCCAGTAAGGTATCCTCACAAAGAAAATCATGACCATTATAGGGTGAGACTGACAGCAAAGGTAAGATGATTTTGCATGACCATCAGGGTCCGGATACCCCAAGTCAGTTGGAGGCCATAATTCCATATGGATCCACAAAGACATACACCTTCAGCGGCCTACTCTGTTTTACAAGGATTTCATATCCCGCTTGGAATGGGTAATATGGAAAATCCAAATAGGTATACCGAAAAAATGATAAAGTCAAAAGCCGAACAATCAGCTCAGACCCGGTATACTCGACGACGAAATCAAGTACATGGTCAGTCTGTCAGGAAAAAGCAATTGTCCGTCAGTCCCCTGTCGGGCCAGTCTCAAGATATAAATATTTGAGGTATGACACAACTATAACTCCATACACCGTTATATTGCTCCTGACAAAAGGCAGTCAGATCTTTGATACATATTTCACGCTCGAGCCAAAGAAATAAATCAAAATCAGTACCACCTATGAGCAGTCAGATCCCGTCAGAAGGTGGCCCTGATTAATTCTCAGCATTTATTGAAACCAGAAGGCCTGCATTTATTTGAAGCAACCCCATGACAGAAGTATTAAGGTGTTCATGACCGAAGGAAAAATTTATGCTCAGATCCACTGGATACCACCACAGGTATGGGGAATCAATGTTAGTAAAAAATAAATTTGTATATGAGCAAAAAACCCGTCAGGATTTGGGGAAAGGTGAAGCAAACCACCCCGAGCAAAGATGGTCAAATCATATAAAATTCTTGGGGGAACAATAAATAAAGGAAAAGGATACCCGAGTTAGAAACGGTGTCCTCAAGACACACTTGTTCCCTGAGCAACTAAATCTCGAGGACAACATTTCTTTAAGGGGGTAAGAGTTGTAACAGCCTGGATTTTGGCCCTTTCTTTTTCTTTCTGATTTATTGATTTTTGCTCTGTTTCTCTTTTTGGAGTGGTTCTGTGGCCCTGTCACCTGGGAAATCATCCCCATTTCCCCTCCCAAGTGACTCATCATCCTAAAAACTTTGCCAAGATCATGTCACTCCACTGCTTGACCAAACCCTAACTTCTTTTCTAGGGAAAATTCCTTTTTCTATTAAACAATAACCCTGTCTGCCCTAGGTTTTGAAGCAACCTATATTTTTGTCCATACAAAAATCCCCAAATAAGTCTTATAAATTGTTTGGGTCATATATTCATCAAATATGGCAAAATATTTCATTGGCCATATTTTCCATCAGGCTCAATAAATTCATTTCCTATTCTGTCCTAAATGGCACATTGTGAAGCAAGTGCTATTTATCCTTTCCCATTTGCCCCCAAACTTTTTGGGCATGATATATCATCCAAATAATTTCCCTGTGCCAAAATTCAACTTTACTTGCCTGGCCAAACTTCCTCAGTGATTTTTTTAAAGTTCCTGTCTGAGGGAAGCCTTTGTGAAGAAAGTGCTAGCTAGAGTTATCCAAATGAGTTGAAATTTTGCACACTACTTCATGTGCTCATATTATCTCACTCCTACAAATTTCAGCTCCATCCCTTTCTCTATGTAAGCTCAACATCAAATCTTTGATTCTGTCAATATTTTCAGGTTGTGAAGCAAGTATATTGTATATTGCTTCATTTTACCTGAAAAGTTACCAGAGCATTCTCCTACACAAATAACTTCTCTCCACCAAATTTGGCATCAATTCATGAATCAAATATTTCTCGAGAATTCTTGCAAGTTTCTGATCATCAAGGATGTTTGTGAAGCAAGTACCATTTTGGTAAAACCAATTGGTATGAAATTTTAACAACACCTTTATCTAGCCAAATCACTAAGCCCTGCCAAGTGTTACCTCAAGTGGTTACTTCATGTGAGTGCATCAACCAAATCTTGATTCTGGACCCATAATGTGAGTTACAAAGCAACTATATTAGTTTGTGTTCCATTATGCCTCAAAAACTCCAGGATCATTGTCCTTCCTTAGTTAATCACCCCAGACAAACTCTTTGGCGCCAGTGAAATCCCTGTTGACCACCAGTGCTCACCCAAGTTTACTGCAGTAAACTTCAGATAGTGATTACCATTTAACCATATCACTTTTCACCGATCTACCACCGCGGTTGTAACCTACCCTGGATGAACTACCCACTAGACAACATGGTCAAGCCCCTCTCCCCCACTACAAACCAGTGCACGCGGTGACCATGACAATGGCGTGCCTGTGCACGCGCTCTATGTGCAGTGGCCGCGTCCAGTGGCTGTTTGTGCTGGACCCCCTCCTCCTCTCATCGCCTTCACGCGCGCGAGCTTGTCCAGTAGCTGGCCCGCGTCGTCGTCGTTCCCCTGGACCCCTCTCCCCCTCCGCCCGTGTCCTCACCGACGCCCACCAACGCTCGCCGTCGAACGCCCACGGGGGCACAGTGCCCCGACATGTTTTAATGGCGCTCGACTTCTTCCTTTGCTTCTCCTTTGGCCTCCTCTTCCCCATGAGCTTTCTCCCTGCGCCTCCATCGTCGCCTACCACCGAGTTCGCGAGCGTGGGCACGTGTCCGCGGCATGGGACACACGTCCGCGGCGACGCCAGCTAAACCTCCCTCGCCCTGCCTATATAAGGCCACCCCGTCTCCGTTTCTCCTCACCACTGGCCTCCCCCGCATCCTAGAAGCCTCCCAAGCACTCCCCGGAGCTCGAGCGCCTCCCTTCCCTTCCCCATGGCCGCCGTTCCCACCTCGGCCTCGGCCTAAATTCGCTCAACGCCGAGCTCCTCCCTCCCTATCTACACAACCAGAGACCTCCATCCTCACCTCGGAGCCACCCCAACACCTCTCCTCCTCCCGTGGTCGTTTGCCACGCACTCCCTGGAGGCCGAAGCTCTCCTCTGCCGTGGCTCCCTGTTCCGCCTGCTCCGCTGCTCTCCGACATGGGCAGACTCATTAGGCGGGTGCGGCTCCTTGCGCTGGTCACTCCGGTGGTCCGAGATCCACCGGAGGTGGCCGGAGCTGACCGGGCGAGCGCCGGCGCCGGCGGTCCTCCTCTGTGCAGCGGGCGCGCGTCGGGGGAGAAGAAGGAGAAGGCCAGGAGGAGAGAGACGCCGCACTGGACCCACACATCAGCGACACAAGGCCCGGCCCCGCCCCCTCACTGACGTGGATAAGTGGATGCGGGATTTGCCTGTGTGCGCTTTTCCCTTCTGAAAGCGTACTTTGTTCTTCTTCGGGCCAAAAGTATGTTTTCTGCTCTGGAAAACGTATTTCCTGAGAAGACACCTTCTGTTTTTCTGTCCAGGCCCGGTTTGTAAAGATTTTCCTTACAGATGGGTCCCTGGCAGAAAAACCCTTATCTTTTTACTCCCAACTCCAAATCAGGTGATTCCAAAGCCCACTTCTTCATTTCGTCGAGCCCATTCCGATGAAATCATTTTCACAATGTTTTGATATTCTAAAAATGACCATTTTTCCCTTGCGCTTAATCAGCCCCTCCGGGAGAGAAAGTTTCCGGCGATTCTTTCCGTGAGCTTCTCGCACTTCTTCTCGGTGATTTCTTCCACCCCAGGCAAGCCACACCCTCCATTTGCATGATTGCAATGCAGTGACATGGTTTATTCATTTGAACTTATTTAAAACATTGCATTATCTATGTATGATCTGTTCATGGCATGACTCAGAGTAATGTTTTGATGTTGATATTGCCATGATATTGCTTGGAGTTCTAGGACTTATATTTTGATGATTATGTGGATGACATGTGCCTTTGGATTCTTAGTGGCTGTTATGATTATGTTTATGATGGTAATATGCTTTAGAGTATTACTTTGGATGACATGTTGCCTTTGGATTCTTAGTGGCTAGTATGATTATTGTCATGAAGGTATCTGTTATTATCTTGGAGCACTACTTTGAATATCATGTTGCCTTTGGATTATTAGTGGCTAGTGTTATTTTCATCATGATGCTAGTTGACATTATGTTATGGGATATGATTATGGAGATGATGCTTGAATGTGGATCATAGCTGGATAGTTATTTGAGTAGTAGTATTATCGTTCTTGGGTTCATCATGATAGTAGTGTTATACTGTTCTCGGAGTATTTTGGTATGATGATGTTAAGCTTTGGATTATTTGTTGGATATTGCTATGACTTGGATTATAGGTTGATAGATGATATCGGAGTATCAGTCATTACTATTATATTTTGGGGATAAATTCCGTCATTAAGTTGGTCAGGTGCCACCGAACCGGGCTTTTCCAGTGCAACCACATTTGCCTTTATGGGAAGGCCCTAATGCGATCTATTGTCGTGCCTCTCGCCGGTGCCTCCAACTAGGGAAGGTTATGGGCACGCACTACCCTGATCAGGTAGGCGGACATAAGCCTTGTGCGCCTGTTGTTGTTGTTATGTGCACGGTCCTCGTGAGGGACGTTTTGGCCACGATGGTGGTCGTTGTGTCTTTGGTAGACACAGGGCCACCCAGGACTAGCCTAGTTGGGAGTGGGTCGGAGTGGCCGGGAGAGTGTCATGGCAGTAGATCGGTTTTGTCGGAACACCATTGGTCCACCCGAATGGGAGTGCGAGGCCATGGGTTCCGTGGTGTGGGTATAGTGCGCTACCTCTGCAGAGTGTGTATTTAAATCTATCGATAGCCGCATCCTCGGTCATGGGCAAGGGTTCGTACTAGGTCACACCATTCGATCAACACTCACATGACGGAATGACTTATAGGTGATTTATATGTTAATATGTTGAGCAGTACAGATTGGCAGGATGTTGATGATGCTGTTGGAGACCAAGTGTTGGTCATGGTAGTGATCGCCGAAAGGATCACCGTTTGAGACCAAGTGTTGGTCATGGTTGTGATCGCCGGAAAGATCGCCGTTTGGTTTTGATCACGAAGTGATCGAGATGGTATATTGCTTGGCCGGTTAGCCAAGAGAAATATGGTTATGGAGATCCGAGATGGTGATTTATTAGTATTGTATCAGTTTCATACCATGCTTAGTAGTTGTTTCATCATGGTAGTTGTTAAATAATTAACCTGTTAATGCTATGTTATTGTCTTGCCTTGATGTTTGTGGTTGTTGTGAGCTTGCAAGTGCATTCAATGTACCGACCTGGCGTGTCATGCCATATTGCAGGTGCTGCCATGATTGCTTGCTTGCTTGTCAAGGTTGCCGTGCGTGCGTGCTAGATCCTGTCCCAGCCAGAGTCCCTGCGGAGTGGAGTTCACCACCTTCGTCGTTGTTCCGCTGCTAGAAGTATTCCGCCGCTACGAGTTGTTTCGCTGCTAGCATAGAGCAAGTGTAGTATCGCAGACATAGTGTCGCCGTGCTGATGTGCTTCTTTGTAACATCAGACCCTTGTATTATTATTCTTGTAATAAGAGCTGATTTGTTCTATGTCAAGCAGTGCCGTATTCGAGAGACTTCTCCTTGATCTCTAGGCTGGAATACGGGGCGTTCCGGTTTCTCTGAGCCGGGGTGCCACAACAACTGCGGCAGTGGCAGCCACCACACGAGGCGCTGGCTTATGTCCTAGATGGAGAAGGGCGCAACACCGAACATCGCCGGGGCATGCCTGGGGGCCGTCACGGCAGCCCTGGCGAGAGCCAACGTCGTCTCGTCGTTAGTCGTCGGGGCAAACCCAGCGGTCGCGGTAGCCCTGGTGAGCGCTGCGCTCGAGGCAGTACCGCCGATTCCTGACGTCGAGTCTGCCCCAGCCTCGATCGATCAAGGTGTGTAGGTCATCGACTTGGTGTCCTCCGCTCCCACTGAGCCCATGATCGACACGCTGATGGATGATGACTGATCTGCGTGCTGGGTCAGCGTCAGGTGCACAGTGTAGCTCTTTTGTGCACGCGCGGTTAGTTATAATCTTGTTAATTAGCATGTCAAATATCTACATACTTAATATGCAAATGCCTATGTGCACCTGACGTAACATATACTCAATTGATTTCTTCATGCATGTGGACCATATGGTTATAATCTATATATATATTCAATTGATTTCTTCATGCATGTCAAATATGTCAATTGTATGGGCTGGCCTGTCTGTATATCATTTGAATTTGCAATATGGACAATTAATATGCAAATGTCTTCTGGACATCGGTGCTGATTGCCATGTCGAAAACATGGACATCCTCTAGTCTACCGGGCGCATGCTTAAACTTAATGAACTGTGTACGATACTAATACTTTCCTTGAAAATTGAGAACTTGGCTAACAACATTTGAGTAACATATATATATATATATATATATATATATATATATAGTGGTTACACTATTCGACAAAAGAAGGATCTTCGTAACATGGTTTTGATAACCATATGGTCCATATCTACATACTTAACATAGTAACAACTAGCACATTTTAAGAGGATGAGGGCCAATAACCACAACTATCCGCTGTAAGCAGCTTGATCACAGCGACTCAGCATCTCGTCAATGAAAAGGAAGAACCCTCGTGTGCCTTGGTAGAGCATGAATAGAATAGTG
The DNA here is from genome assembly GCF_003073215.2 of Triticum urartu. NCBI lineage: Eukaryota > Viridiplantae > Streptophyta > Magnoliopsida > Poales > Poaceae > Triticum > Triticum urartu. The sequence goes on along the minus strand of NC_053027.1, from coordinate 251,340,286 downwards.
TCTCCAATTTTTCAATATGGATGCATTGCCACGACAAGCGAGAACTTGTTAATTTGAATTGTTCCATTTCTGCGGTGATAGAGACGAGGGTCCCGATCTTTCGATGAGATGATAACTATCGATTTGGTGGAGTCGACTTTGACGATTCGACTACAAACATGCACGACGTTGTGCCTTAGCAATCGCTAAGCCAATCTCCCGAGGTTACTGACGATGCTGGAAGCACGATCAGCCTGACCACGAAGGTCTATTCCTGCACGCAATCAAAGAACAAGCAAGAATATGATAATGCAATCTGAATATTGTGAATATAGATGAAGTATTGATAAAGGTGGGGATCCGAAAGCGGTCTTGGTCTGGTCGTTGGACACAAACAAAATACACGAAGTTGCAATGGCTAACTTTTAACTAAACAAATCCCAAGGAAAATGTTACTAGATGGATCTACTTATATAGGAGCAAGGGGTGGTGGCCAAGGAGGTGGAAGGACGTCCCAAGGCAGCCTAAAACTAACCCTAGGTCATACAAGGCTCATGGGCCCAAGTGGAGGTGATGCAACACCTTTGGACTTGTTGTTTGACTCGGATTCTGCTGCAGCGTCAGATTGTTTCATTGATATCTCAATGCTCCGGACGAATTTTAAGGTGAATCCAATTGGGTTGGAAAGAGCACGAAATCTACTTTCCAACAAAAAAAGAATCACCCAGTTCGGAGTCCGTATGAAAAAGTTGTTGGCGTTTTGAGTCAGGTATGTCTGTGTAGTCCGAATCTGAATCCAGAACGTGAGAGACTTGGACTCTATCTTCTCTTGGCCCAAAAGTGACGTGAGAAGACTTTTTAAACAGAACCTAAACTTCTCCTTTTCCCTTATCTTCATATGTGGATTGTATAAATGTCCCATACACCTGCAATTAGACAAAACACAAAATTGTGTGAAGTATTTCTGTTCTGGATAACATAAATAGATCATTGAATAGTTTGCACTAGAAATCACCTGACAAATATGCATGTATGCAATATTTTTGGTCGTATCCAAGGTAGTCATGTCCTCATCATGAGGGAAATCCAGTACCTTGCAATCACTTTGGCGTTATTAGTAGGCACAAGTGTAATTTGACCACATCGAGAAATCGATTCAGGAACAGCTGCAGCGGGCAATTTCTGTTGAAATGTAGAATAAAAACCAATTGTAACATATCGTTGAAGATATATGAAGTTTATGAACATCAACATAAAAATAAGACTTTGTACTAGCGTTTTGTGCACACAATTGGTCTTGTTCAATGTGTGCACCATATGTATAATTAATCCCATCCAAAATCTAGCGTTCATACGATGTGCTATCTCTATTAGATTATCAACAAATTTTATGACATGCTTCAAGTATTTCCAGTGAAATTTGGTACGATGAGTAACATACAAATCGTTAACTATGCATCCAACATATCTTGCTTAAAAGGTGGAAATGTATTATTTATTCAGAACATGGCAGAAGAATATATTGTGCGCATAAATTGGTAAACAAAATATTTCACTGCCTAGGAACTGAGTCAGAAAAGGAAATCACAGTTCTATACCTACTATTAAAGGGAATAGATATTCTTGGTTTGGTTTCATTTTATTTCGTCCCGTTACAAGGCTTTTATCCCTTTAAGGAAAATCAAAAATTAAACGTACAAATCAAGGAATCGAGACGTACGCTTAAAACTAAGCCGAGCTGGTCGGCCGACCCATATCTCTATTTCTTAGTTGCCAAAAAAGGAAGCTGCTGGCCCATATTGATGAAGGAAAAGACGCAGAGCGTACGGAGGCGGCTTCCTATGTGCCGCTCGCTGGCTTCATACAGCAGTCCAAATCCTATTTAGATTCTTACAGACGTCCAAAACCTACTTAGAGATAGGGACCTTTTGTGCTACAAATACATACTATCTCCAATGATTCTTATCTTACACAATCCCAGGTTCTTGATTCAATTAAACTGTCAGTTTCACACGTCGTCACCTTTGGTTCAATTAAGTTGTTTGACAAGTCAGCTTTATATAATGTATTTTTGTCATCTGTTCCATATACGACATCCTTCAACATGTCTATGAACACTGGTACCTGTAATGTAACAAAATAAATTTAACATCAGCAATTTGAATTATCCAAACAAGTAATGTACCAAAGTTTAATTTGAGCAAGAAATTTACAAGATCTTTTTTATGACACATTGAATCATATTTAAACACCATTATAGACAAGGGAAACGTCGTCACCTTCGGTTCAATTAAGTTGTTTCACAAGTGAGCTTTACATCATGTATTTTTGTTATCTGTTCCATATACGACATCCTTCAACATGTCTATGAACACTGGTACCTGTAATGTAACAAAATAAATTTAACATTAGCGATTTGAATTATCCAAACAAGTAATATACCAAAGTTTAATTTGAGCAAGAAATTTACAAGATCTTTTATATGACACATTGAATCATATTTATACACCATTATTGACAAGGGAAAATAGATACAGAAACAATTAGGGAGTACTTACAAATGAAATATAATTATGAAAATAAAACATGTTAGTCATAAAAAATGATTACATTTTTTTAACATTATTGACAATTTTAAAATAATGTTATAACAAATTGCAAAAAAAATCTGAAAAAATCAGGATATTCTAAACAAACAAAAACGATTGAAAGACTTTTCCTTATATCACTACTTCGTCATTGGACGAATATGCGGAGCTGAAATATATTGTGACAAAGAATGTTAAGGAGGCTTCTTCACATTCACACTTCATGGACTGCGAAGCGATACTCGGATTTACATTATTTCTGACATTTGTCAAAGTTCGATATAAGAAATGTTGCGAAATGACACACGGAGCAGGTTCTATTAACTTTATCGCCCGTTGCAATGCACGGGCATTTGTACTAGTGTTTGCTTAAATAGTGATTAGTTAGTTAGAACAAATACCCCGTTTTGGCTAAGTAATATGCCAGCATGGAGAAAGTTGAAAGAACACTAAACTCGATCATACTTTGATCGGCTGATGATGTTGGGGAAGTAAACATCCATGTTAATTAGACTAGGCTGTGGTGCACACACTAGAATTTTATTGCCAGCTTTCAGTTCATAAAACTTAGAAATTGTTCTCCAAAGGTCTGCATCAAAATAGGAGTGACCATCTTTATCAAGTTTTACACTAACTGTCATTGTAAATCCATGTTGCCTTGTCAATATGACATCCATGGAGTCATCAACAAAGTAAAGCCCAAGATTTCCTTCTACACGTGTTCTTGCAAAGCAAGGGATGTACTGCTTGAAATGAAAATTAAGATCGTAAATTAGATATATTGAAATAACAAAGCAAGATGCAAATATGGGAGTAACTAATAGAACAAAACAATATATAGCTGAAAGCGAAGTACAAAAATATATAAATAAAAATAGATAATGTAACAAAGATTTGATGTAAATATAGAGTAACTGAGTGAAAAATACATCATTAATTTGCCTAATATAGGGAAAAAATCGGCTTCGACGTCTAGGTTGCATGTGGCACCATACCTTTTATCCAAATGTAGCAATAGGCGGTATATGTTCACAAATTTAGCCATGCCAACCGTGGTAGGGTGAGATTGAACGTACTGAGTGCTCCCTGAAGTCATCTGGAATGGTGAGATAGAACTTTGTTTCTGACTGGCCGCGACCACACTTGCACGATTTGTGCTCACACTATGGACACTTGAATGAAAACCCTTGAATCAACTAGAAGAAAAATGAATCCACGATGATTTCCACCGGTTGATTAACAACGACGGACGGACTGCGATAAGATATGAGTGAATATTTCCCTAAATTGATTAGCTTCTCCATGAGAAAAATCCCCAGCCCAATCTCGCAGAAAACCCCAATCGACCAAAGTCTAGAATGTCGGTGCAAGTAGGTGTAGATAGGCGGCCGCAAGCGGTAGGGGCGAAGTCTCGTGCAACTTGGAGCGCGACCTCCGCCCGCCTACGACAATCATCGAGCTTAGGGTGGCCGCCACGATAGAAATTGATGAGGTGAAATGTTGCGGAGGAGTCCGCGGCGAATGGGTGGGGACGAAGTGGGCAGGGGGCGATGGTTTTCTTTTTTCCTTTTGCATGTGTGGGTGAATGATGTCTACTACACAACCTTCTTCTTGCAGACGTTGTTGGGCCTCCAAGTGTAGAGGTTTGTAGGACAGTAGCAAATTTCCCTCAAGTGGATGACCTAAGGTTTATCAATCCGTAGGAGGCGTAGGATGAAGATGGTCTCTCTCAAGCAACCCTGCAACCAAATAACAAAGAGTCTCTTGTGTCCCCAACACACCCAATACAATGGTAAATTGTATAGGTGCACTAGTTCGGCGAAGAGATGGTGATACAAGTGGTATATGGATGGTAGATAATAGTTTTTGTAATCTGAAAATATAAAAACAGCAAGGTAACTAATGATAAAAGTGAGCATAAATGGTATTGCAATGCGTTGAAACAAGGCCTAGGGTTCATACTTTCACTAGTGCAAGTCCCTCAACAATAATAACATAATTGGATCACATAACTATCCCTCAACATGCAACAAAGAGTCACTCCAAAGTCACTAATAGCGGAGAACGAACGAAGAGATTATGGTAGGGTACGTAACCACCTCAAAGTTATTCTTTCCAATCAATCCGTTGGGCTATTCCTATAGGTGTCACAAACAGCCCTAGAGTTCGTACTAGAATAACACCTTAAGACACAAATCAACCAAAACCCTAATGTCACCTAGATACTCCAATGTCACCTCAAGTATCCGTGGGTATGATTATACGATATGCATCACACAATCTCAGATTCATCTATTCAACCAACACAAAGGACCTCAAAGAGTGCCCCAAAGTTCCTACCGGAGAATCACGACGAAAACGTGTGCCAACCCCTATGCATAGGTTCATGAGCGGAACCCGCAAGTTGGTCACCAAAACATACATCAAGTGAATCACGTGATATCCCATTGTCACCACAGATACGCACGGCAAGACATACATCAAGTGTTCTCAAATCTTTAAAGACTCAATCCGATAAGATTAATTCAAAGGGGAAACTCAATTCTTTAAAAGAGAGTAGAGGGGGAGAAACATCATAGGATCCAACTATAATAGCAAAGCTCGCGATACATCAAGATCGTATACCTCAAGAACACGAGAGAGAGAGATCAAACACATAGCTACTGGTACATACCCTCAGCCCCGAGGGAGAACTACCGCCTCCTCGTCATTGAGAGCACCGGGATGATGAAGATGGCCACCAGAGAAGGATTGCCCCCTTCGGCATGGTGCCAGAATGGGTCTAGATTGGTTTTCGGTGGCTATGGAGGCTTTTGGCGGTGGAACTCCCGATCTATCGTCTCCACAAATGTTTTTAGGGTATATGGAGATATATAGGAGGAAGAAGTACGTCAGGGGGGCCACAAGGGGCCCACGAGGGTGGAGGGCGCGCCCAGGGGGGTGGGCGCGCCCCCTACCTCGTGGCCTCCTCGAAGCTTCCCTTACGTAGAGTCCAAGTCTTCTGGGCTTCTTCTGATCCAAAAATAGGTTCCGTGAAGTTTCAGGTCATTTGGACTCCATTTGATTTTCCTTTTCTTCGAAACCCTAAAACAAGGTAAAAACAGAAACTGGCACTGGGTTTTGGGTTATTAGGTTAGTCCCAAAAATGATATAAAAGTGTATAATAAAGCCCATAAACATTCAAAATAGTAGATAATATAGCATGGAGCAATCAAAAATTATAGATACGTTGGAGATGTATCAGCATCCCCAAGCTTAATTCCTGCTCGTCCTCGAGTAGGTAAATGATAAAAACAGAATTTTTGATGCAGAGTGCTACTTGGCATAATTTCAATGTAATTCTTCTTAATTGTGGTATGAATATTCAGATCCGAAAGATTCAAGACAAAAGTTCATATTGACATAAAAATGATAATACTTCAAGCATACTAACTAAGCAATTATGTCTTCTCAAAATAACATGGCCAAAGAAAGTTCATCCCTACAAAATCATATAGTTTAGTCATGCTCCATTTTCGTCACACAAGAATGCTCTCATCATGCACAACCCCGATGACAAGCCAAGCAATTGTTTCATACTTTAGTAATCTCAAACCTATAAAAGTTCACGCAATACATGAGCGCGAGCCATGGACATAACACTATGGGTGGAATAGAATAATGAGGGGGTTATGTGGAGAAGACAAAAAAGGAGAAAGTCTCACATCAACGAGGCTAATCAATGGGCTATGGAGATGCCCACCAATTGATGTTAATGCAAGGAGTAGGGATTGCCATGCAACGGATGCACTAGAGCTATAAATGTATGAAAGCTCAACAAAAGAAACTAGTGGGTGTGCATCCAACTTGCTTGCTCACGAAGACCTAGGGCACTTGAGGAGGCCCATTGTTGGAATATACAAGCCAAGTTCTATAATGAAAAATTCCCACTAGTCTATGAAAGTGATAATATGAGAGACTCTCTACTATGAAGATCATGGTGCTACTTTGAAGCACAAGTGTGGTAAAAGGATAGTAACATTGTCCCTTCTCTCTTTTTCTCTCATTTTTTGGGCCTTTTCTTTTTTATGGCCTTTTTTGGGCCTTCTCTTTTTTATGGCCTTTCTCTTCTTTTATTCCTCACTTGGGACAATGCTCTAATAATGATGATCATCACACTTCTATTTATTTACAACTCAATGATTACAACTTGATACTAGAACAAAAGATGACTCTATATGAATGCCTCCGGCGGTGTACCGGGATATGCAATGAACCAAGAGTGACATGTATGAAAGAATTATGAACGGTGGCTTTGCCACAAATACTATGTCAACTACATGATCATGCTAAGCAATATGACAATGATGAATGTGTCATGATGAACGGAATGATGGAAAGTTGCATGTCAATATATCTCGGAATGGCTAGGGAAATGCCATAATAGGTAGGTATGGTGGCTGTTTTGAGGAAGATATAAGGAGGTTTATGTGTGACAGAGCATATCATATCACGGGGTTTGGATGCACCGGCGAAGTTTGCGCCAACTCTCAATGTGAGAAAGGGCAATGCACGGTACCGAAGAGGCTAGCAAGGATGGAAGGGTGAGAGTGCGTATAATCCATGGACTCAACATTAGTCATAAAGAACTCACATACTTATTGCAAAAATCTACAAGTCATCAAAAACCTCGGCACTACGCGCATGCTCCTAGGGGGATAGATTGGTAGGAAAAGACCATCGCTCGTCCCCGACCGCCACTCATAAGGAAGACAATCAAATAACACCTCATGTTTCAAATTTGTTACACAATGTTTACCATACGTGCATGCTACGGGACTTGCAAACTTCAACACAAGCATTTCTCAAATTTACAACTACTCAACTAGCATGACTTTGATATTATTACCCCCATATCTCAAAACAATCATCAAGCATCAAACTCTCTTAGTATTCAATACACTCATAAGAAAGTTTTATTATTAATCTTGTATACCTAGCATATTAGGATTTTAAGCAAATTACCATGCTATTTAAGACTCTCAAAATAATATAAGTGAAGCATGAGAGTTCATCTATTTCTTCAAAATAAAACTACCACCATGCTCTAAAAGGTATAAGTGAAGCACTAGAGCAAATGACAAACTACTCCGAAAGATATAAGTGAAGATCAATGAGTAGTCGAATAATTATGCAACTATGTGGAGACTCTCCCATTTAATAATTTCAGACCTTGATACTTTATTTAAACAGCTAGCAAAACTAAATAAACTAAAATTATGCTCCAAGCAAAACACATATCATGTGGCGAATAAAAATATAGCTCCAAGTAAAGTTACCGATGAAGGAAGACGAAAGAGGGGATGCCTTTCGGGGCATCCCCAAGCTTAGGCTCTTGGTTGTACTTGAATATTACCTTGGGGTGCCTTGAGCATCCCCAAGCTTAGGCTCTTGCCACTCCTTATTCCATAGTCCATCGAATCCTTACCCAAAACTTGAAAACTTCACAACACAAAACTTAACAGAAAACTCGTAAGCTCCGTTAGCGAGAGAAAACAAAACACTACTTCAAGGTACTGTAATGAACTCATTATTTATTTATATTGGTGTTAAACCTACTGTATTACAACTTCTGTATGGTTCATAAACTATTTTACTAGCCATATATTCATCAAAATAAGTAAACAACACATGAAAAACAGAATCTGTCAAAAACAGAACAGTCTGTAGTAATCTGGATCAAACGTATACTTCTGGAACTCATAAAATTCTCAAATAAATTGCTGGACCTGAGGAATTTATCTATTAATCATATTAAAAAATAATTAACTAAATATCACTCTCCAATAAAAAATGACAGCAATTCTCGTGAGCGCTAAAGTTTCTGTTTTTTACAGCACGATCAACAAGACTTTCCCCAAGTCTTCCCAACGGTTCTACTTGGCACAAACACTAATTAAACATAAAAACTCAATCACAACAGAGGATAGATGAATTATTTATTTCTAAACAGGGGCAAAAAGCAAGGAACCAAAAAAAAGTTGGGTTTCCTCCCAACAAGCGCTATCGTTTAACGCCCCTAGCTAGGCATGATAATGACAATGATGCTCACATAAAGGATAAGAATTGAAACATAAAGAGAGCATCATGAAGAATATGACTAACACATTTAAGTCTAACCCACTTCCTATGCATAGGGATTTTGTGAGCAAACAACTTGTGGGAACAAGAATCAACTTGCATAGGAAGGTAAAACAAGCATAACTTCAAAAATTTAAGCACATAGAGAGGAAACTTGATATTATTGCAATTCCTACAAGCATATGTTCCTCCCTCATAATAATTTTCAGTAGCATCATGAATGAATTCAACAATATAACCAGCACCTAAAGCATTCTTTTCATGATCTACAAGCATAGAAATTTTATCACTCTCCACACAAACAAAATTCTTCTCATGAATAATAGTGGGAGCAAACTCAACAAAATAATTACCATGTGAGGCATAATCCAATTGAAAACTAAAATCATGATGACAAGTTTCATGGATATCATTATTCTTTATAGCATACAAGCCATCACAATAGTCATCATAGATAGCAACTTTGTTCTCATAATCAATTGGAACCTCTTCCGGAATAGTGGAATCATTACTAAATAAAGTCATGACCTCTCCAAATCCACTTTCATCAATATAATCATCATAAATAGGAGGCATGCTTTCATCATAATAAATTTGCTCATCAAAACTTGGGGGACAAAAAATATCATCTTCATCAAACATAGCTTCCCCAAGCTTGTGGCTTTGCATATCATTAGCATCATGGATATTCAAGGAATTAATACTAACAACATTGCAATCATGCTCATCATTCAAATATTTAGTGCCAAACATTCTAATGCATTCTTCTTCTAGCACTTGAGCACAATTATCGGAATCCTTATTCTCACGATAGATATTAAAAAGATAAAGCATATGAGGTAGACTCAATTCAATTTTTTTGTAGTTTTCTTTTATAAACTAAACTAGTGCTAAAGCAAGAAACAAAAAGATTCGATTGCAAGATCTAAAGATATACCTTCAAGCGCTAACCTCCCCGGGAACAACACCAGAAAAGAGCTTGATGTGTACTACACAACCTTCTTCTTGTAGACGTTGTTGGGCCTCCAAGTGCAGAGGTTTGTAGGACAGTAGCAAATTTCCCTCAAGTGGATGACCTAAGGTTTATCAATCCATAGGAGGCGTAGGATGAAGATGGTCTCTCTCAAGCAACCCTGCAACCAAATAACAAAGAGTCTCTTGTGTCCCCAACACACCCAATACAATGGTAAATTGTATAGGTGCACTAGTTCGGCGAAGAGATGGTGATACAAGTGGTATATGGATGGTAGATAATAGTTTTTGTAATCTGAAAATATAAAAACAGCAAGGTAACTAATGATAAAAGTGAGCGTAAACGGTATTGCAATGCGTTGAAACAAGGCCTAGGGTTCATACTTTCACTAGTGCAAGTTCCATCAACAATAATAACATAATTGGATCACATAACTATCCCTCAACATGCAACAAAGAGTCACTCCAAAGTCACTAATAGCGGAGAACGAACGAAGAGATTATGGTAGGGTACGTAACCACCTCAAAGTTATTCTTTCCAATCAATCCGTTGGGCTATTCCTATAGGTGTCACAAACAGCCCTAGAGTTCGTACTAGAATAACACCTTAAGACACAAATCAACCAAAACTCTAATGTCACCTAGATACTCCAATGTCACCTCAAGTATCCGTGGGTATGATTATATGATATGCATCACACAATCTCAGATTCATCTATTCAACCAACACAAAGGACCTCAAAGAGTGCCCCAAAGTTCCTACCGGAGAATCATGACGAAAACGTGTGCCAACCCCTATGCATAGGTTCATGGGCGGAACCCGCAAGTTGGTCACCAAAACATACATCAAGTGAATCACGTGATATCCCATTGTCACCACAGATACGCACGGTAAGACATACATCAAGTGTTCTCAAATCTTTAAAGACTCAATCCGATAAGATTACTTCAAAGGGGAAACTCAATTCATTACAAGAGAGTAGAGGGGGAGAAACATCATAGGATCCAACTGTAATAGCAAAGTTCGCGATACATCAAGATCGTATCACCTCAAGAACACGAGAGAGAGAGATCAAACACATAGCTACTGGTACATACCCTCAACCCCGAGGGAGAACTACTCCCTCCTCATCATGGAGAGCACCGAGATGATGAAGATGGCCACCGGAGAAGGATTGCCCCCTCCGACAGGGTGCCGGAATGGGTCTAGATTGGTTTTTGGTGGCTACGGAGACTTCTGGCGGTGGAACTCCCGATCTATCGTCTCCACGGATGTTTTTAGGGTATATGGAGATATATAGGAGGAAGAAGTACGTCACGGGGGCCACGAGGGGCCCACGAGGGTGGAGGGCGCGCCCAGGGGGGTGGGCGCGCCCCCTACCTCGTGGCCTCCTCGAAGCTTCCCTTACGTAGACTCCAAGTCTTCTGGGCTTCTTCTGATCCAAAAATAGGTTCCGTGAAGTTTCAGGTCATTTGGACTCCATTTGATTTTCCTTTTCTTCGAAACCCTAAAACAAGGTAAAAAACAGAAACTGGCACTGGGCTCTGGGTTAATTGGTTAGTCCCAAAAATGATATAAAAGTGTATAATAAAGCCCATAAACATTCAAAATAGTAGATAATATAGCATGGAGCAATCAAAAATTATAGATACGTTGGAGACGTATCAGTGAACACACACGGTTCACAGAGGCGACAGAGATGAATCGTGTGCGATAGTAAATCACCGAGATTGAAGGGGAATCCAAAATTTCTTCCTAGTTTGTCATTCTTTTTTTCTATGATCGACATACCCCCACCAATGGAACGTGTTCAAATTTGGCATTTTTTCGAGCTCATTTACCATAATGAGGTGATTGTGTGTCTTTTCGAGGCCTTAATGCACATAATTCAAATTCAAACAATCGGCGCATGAAAATGTGCACGAGAACGGTCTCGAAAACCATGCTCGTGCTATTTAGTAAATTATCATGCCTTTTACAAGGAATGGACATAGATTTCAAGGAAATGTGTGGCAATAGTCAACCACAAACACGTTGTTTATTGGTTTTTCAACTAGAGAAAAGTGATATACATGGTCGAAAAACATGACGCCTGGCATGGTGCCATGGTATGGCTTCACTATGCCCTGGTAAATTTTTTGAGAAGGTTTGGCTTATGTAGGCATGCACGCCCTTCATAAATCGAACCATCACCAAGGAAGCTTCATGGTTTCTAGGGGGAAATCACCAAGATCGAAGGGGCTGGGAATTGAAATTTTCTTTCCTAGTTTGTCATTCAGTTTTTTCTACGATCAACATACCCCCTCCAATGCAACATGTTCAAATTTGGCATTTTTTGGGCTCATTTACCATATTTAGGGGATTATGTGCATTTTCTAGGCATTAATGCACATAATTCAAATTCAAACAATTGGTGCATGAAAAGGCGCACAAAAACGGTCTGGGAAACCATGCTCGTGCTATTTAGTAAATTCTCATGCCTTTTACAAGGATTGGGCAGATATTTCAAGGGAATGTGTGGCAATAGTCAACCACAAACGTGTCGTTTATTGGTTTTTTCAACTATAGAAACATGAAATACATGCTTGAAAAACATGACACCTGATATGGTGCCATGGTATGGCCTCATGGTGCCCTGGTAAAAATTTGAGAAGGTTTGGCTTATGTTGTCAAGCATGCCCTTCATAAATCGAACCATCACCAAGGAAGTTTCATGGTTTCGAGGGGGAAATCACCAAGATTGAAGGGGAATCCAAATTTCCATCCTAGTTTGTCATTCATTTTTTTTCAACAATCAACATACTCCATCCAATGCAACGTGTTCAAATTTGGCATTTTTCCGAGCTCGTTTACCATATTAAGGGGATTATGTGCATTTTCTAGGCATTAATGCACATAATTCAAATTCGAACAATCGGTGCATGAAAAGGTGCACAAGAATGGTCTTGAAAACCATGCTTGTGCTTTTTAGTAAATTCTCATGCCTTTTACAAGGAATGGGCAGAATTTCAAGGAAATGTGTGGCAATAGTCAACCACAAACGCGTCGTTTATTGGTTTTTCAACTATAGGAAAAAATGAAATACATGCTTGGAAAACATGACGCTTGGCGTGGTGCCATGGTATGGCCTCACCATGCCCTGGTAAAAATTTGAGAATGTTTGGCTTATGTCACCATGCATGCCTTTCATAAATCGAACCATCACCGAGGAAGTTTCATGGTTTCGTGGGGGAAATTGCCAAGATTGAAGGGGAATCCAAATTTCCTTTGTCCTTTGTCCATGAGTTTTTTTATATACGAAGGACATACACCCTGCAAATCACCGTGTTCAAATTTGGCACTTTTCCGGGTTCATTTACCATATTTAGGGGATTATGTGTGTTTTCTAGGCATTAATGCACATAATTCAAATTCAAACAATCGGTGCATGAAAAGGTGCACAAGTACATTCTAGAAAACCATGCTCATGCTATTTAGTAAAGTCTCATGCCTTTTACAAGGAATGGGCAGATATTTTGATGAAATGTGTGGAAATAGTTAACCAGAAATGTTTGTTTATTGGTTTTTCAACTATAGAAAATGAAATAAATGCTTGAAAAACATGACGCCTGGCATGGTGCCATGGTATGGCCTCACCATGCCCTGGTAAAAAACCGAGAAGGTTTGGCTTATGTCGTTATGCACGCCCTTCATAAGTCGAACCATTACCGAGGAAGTTCCATGGTTTCGAGAGGGAAATCACTAAGATTGAAGGGGAATCCAAATTTCCTTTGTTCTTTGTCCTTGAGTTTTTTCCTACGATGAACATACACCCTGCAAATCACCATGTTAAAATTTGGCACTTTTCCGGGATCATTTACCATATTTAGGGAATTATGTGCATTTTCTAGGCATTTAGCGCATATAAATCCAATCCAGCTACAGCTGCATGGGTGCGATGAGGGGGACGTGGATTGTCGTTCGATCGCGGTGCATCCTACGGTGCACACGAATGATCTGCGTGACTGGGGTTCCAACCAATCATAACACATCACACGATGGGCTCCGTGCACACTGTTTCTGGAGGCGACGGAGAAGAACCGTGTGCGATAATGAATGAGGAAGATTGTAAGGGAAGCCAAATTTCCTTCATCATTGGACGTTGAGCTCTTAAAGATCACCCGCACTGTACGGCTGCCCATCCAGTCCGTCCTAGAGCTCTCTCCAAGCGTCGTTCATGGCACCGCGGCACACAGTAACTAGTAAGCAAGTGATGGCATCCCGCCGCACCGAGTTCCTCGCCGCCCGCGACCACACACATGGTAAGGATGCGATGGAATCCCGCCGCGCCGAGTTCATCGCCACTCGCGGCCGCACAAGTACGTGGGCGGACTTTGATGCTGCCATGGCCGAATGGGAGGTGGATCTAGAGGCGGCCAAAGCCGCACAGAAGGAGCGGAAAAGGCAGAAACCAGTCAAGAAAAGAGAGTCCTGCCACCGCAAGAAAGAAGAGGCCGCATGCCGTGCTGAGGAGAGCTCGGCGGAGATCGAAGCACGGTGGGCTGCCTCCAACAAGGTCGGGAAGAAGAACGATGCCGTCTGGCCACCATGCCCCGATGCCAGAGAAGTAGTTAGTGCGTGTGTTACCCATAAGTTTGTATAATTAATTATGAGCATGTACTAGTACTAGTACATACACACTAGTTTTAGAGCAAATTACCAGTAGTACTCTAAGTTGGTACTATCTATTCTTAACATACAGTGTTGGTAAGCGCATGCTTTGAGGGATTTGAGCGTTGATTAGCATGTGCTCACTGAAGTTTTGTAGCTAGACCACAACCCTAAATACTCCCGAAATGTCCGCCCGCAGCCACTGGAGACTAGAGCTGGTCGTAGCTGGTTTTTAGTCCCACCTCGGCCCGGGAGTTGGCCGCACACCAGCTTAAATAGCCGCGCCGACGGATGGAAGCAAGCTTCTCTCTTGTTGCATAGTATCAAATCTGGCTATGCGAGCGAGGCAAGTTGACACTTGATTGCATTTCATAAACCGATGATTGTTCATCGGGTATCACCTTACCTCGTTCATGTACATTGAAGAATCCTACCACAATGAAAGAGATTTTTTAATTAGGTGCGGCCGAAGATGCTGAGAGATATAAGCATTGTTAGAAGATCACAAAACACATGGTTTGTATGGCGTACCTGTGTGCATTTTTTGCGTTAATGATCCATAAGTCAGTTACCTATGCGATGTTTCCTAATAAAGCAAGCTACCATTGACCTAAAAATCAACTACACGTGTACATTTTTTTGAGACGGGATCTGCCAATTTTCTCTTTTCTCACACACGAGTATTTTACGCGCTTCGTCTGCTTTGTGTGTTTCCCCCGCCCAAGTTTCAAGTTTTGTAGCGAAATTTTCATTAGGCACGCAATTTCAAAGTTTATTCCTCCCACCACATCACCACCCATCAAATTTCCGTAGTATCTCCCCCACGCTCCCTCCTGGCAGCTCAAACCGCCGCCGCCGCAATCACAGCTTCAACCACATCTATGTTCTGCCCGGGCATCATCGATCCAGTCATGTAACCCACCGATCTCTATCATGGCCCCGACCTGATTGCTTAAATGGCGCCTGCGAAACATCTTCATGCCTCCAAATCCCCACCGCCCTACCTCCAGAGCATAGCCGCGCAAGCCCAACCACATATCACATGGAGGTCGAGGAGTTGATGGCACCCGGAGGAACACCTCACCTCCGCCACCCCCGACTTGGTGCAGGCTCTGGCCCAGATGAAGTGCCCCAGCGACTACCCCCGGGACTTACCAGGTATGATCTGACCAACTCAATCTTACCAATACCACTTGCAATGGCTATGTTTTGTACGGTTGATGTATTAAGCATGTTTGTGCCTTGTTTATTTAAGTACTACACACTGTGTGATGTTCAAGTATTAACTGTCTAGCTCAATTTCACCAATACCAGCAACAAACTTACAATACATGACTCAAGATATCACTAGAGATGCTGCCTATTTGCTATTTTTGGTGGATGCTAACCCTGTTGTAGTTAACATGCATGTCCATGTACTTATGTAGGGTCATAACGGGCAATGCTGTTGTTTGCCGTTGAGGTTAGCTGCATCCCATGCCTTGCAATATTTTACATCATTTGTGCAATTGCAGTAACTTCTAACATTTACTGGTTGCGTGTAGGTACACATGTCAGCGGCATTGATCCACGTTTCGACCCGGAGGAACAGCTCGCCTTGTAACACCCCGGATGTAATTTACCTTATATGATCTCCAACTGTTGCCGTTTCCGGCACTAAGTTATTTTATTTCCTCAGGTTCGGGTCTTTGTCTCCATGTGTTGTTGTCATTTGTCATGCATCTCATATCATGTCATCATGTGCATTGCACTTGCACACGTGTTTGTCTCATGCATCCAAGCATTTTCCCCGTTGTCCGTTTTGCATTCCGGCGCTCCTATCTCCTCCGGTGGTCCTTTCTACCTTCTTTTCGTGTGTGGGGGTTAAACATTTCCAGATTAGACCGAGACTGGCCATGCGGCCTTGGTTTACTACCGGTAGACCGCCTGTCAAGTTTTGTACCATTTGGACTTCGTTTGATGCTCCAACGGTTAACCGAGGGACCGAGAAGGCCTCGTGTGTGTTGCAGCCCAACACCCCTCCAATTTGCCCCAAAACCCACCAAAACCCTCTCCATCATCTAGAGTGTTCGATCACGATCGCGTGGCCAAAAACCGCACCTCATTTGGACTCTCCTAACTCCTTCTATGCCTATATATAGACCCTCTCCCGAAATTTTCGGATCTTCTTCCCCAAAACCCTAGCTCCCCTTCCTCTCCGCGCGCCGGACAGCGTCCAGACGCGCCGGACACGTCCGCCGCTTCGCCCGGACCAACCGCGAGCCGCCACGTGGGCAAGCGCGCCCACATCGCCGCCGACCCGCCCGGGCCCGAGCCGCAGCGCTCCGCCCGCCGCCTCTCCCTCGCGCCCGGCCGCCGGCGCCGCCGCGCGCCATCGCCGGAACCTCGCCGCGCCGCCGTCGTCACCCCTTGCACCGGCCGAGCTCCGCCGCGCCCGCTCCTCACCGGACCTCGCCGCCCGTCCTCTCCTCCTCCGCCGCCCTCACCGGATCCGGCAAGATCCGATCGGCAAGCTCCTCTCCACGCCAAGTCCGGCGACCACCTCGATGAACTCCGGCGATCCTCGACGTCCGCGCACTGCTACAGTGATCTCAGATCTAGATCCGGAGGGTTGACTTTTATCCCCGAAACCCTAGATATTTTGCGTTATTCATCATGCCGTAACTCCGCATCCGTAGCTCCGTTTTGGGCGTGTAGCATATCAAAATGTTCGTCTCAGAGAGTACATCATTTTATCTCATTGCATCATTTTCATTTGAGCTCATATTGACGCCCGAAATGCTGTTGGAAGAGAGCTATTTGAGTTAATTGTCAGATCTGCTGCACCAAATAGCTATTTGTCATTTTCGCCATGATTAATGTGTGCATGATATGCTCCTGAGCTCTACATGAGTTTTGTTATATGCTTTGCCATCTTTACAGAGGTGCTTACCATGTATTTTTGTGACATGTCTGGTGACTAGCACAAGCTTGCAAAGTAGTGCATTCGTTAATGCTGATTTCAGGGACTTAGAATTTCTCTAAGTCCTTGATCTGTTTTTATCAATATGCCATATATTCATGTTGTTTCCTAGTGATCCGTGCCTCTTCTGAGGATGATCAGTAAGGATGATTTGTTAATATTGTGGTGCTCTACCCATACATGTCTTTGTTTGCATTTATGGAGCACCCTAGCTTGAGTCAATCGAGCTCTACTTTTGCTATTTCGTGAATCCTGGCAGATTGTTTACTTGTTAGCGATTTTGCCGAGGATGTTGTTGTTGATCCGTGCATGCTATGTTGTTGTTCTTGCCATGACTAGCTTCTATGATATGTATTCTTGATGGGTGTATGCTTAGTTTGTCATGCCTTTCTCTGTAGTGAGTGCATCGAGCTCGTGAACATGCCTACTCGTTAACAGATTTGCATGTTCCTGTTTTTCTCTAAGTCTATAACCTGATTATGTTTTTGCCATGTTCACATGCTTGCAATTGTATTTTCTGATCCCTTTTGGCTCAAGGTCACATAGGGACTTTTGTTAAGTGCTTTGGGTAGCTTCATGTCATGCCTTGCTTTGCCATGTTAAGTTCCTGTAGCATATAGTTTTCATGCTCCAAAGTGTGCTACCTGATCTGAAATTCCAGACTTGTGTTAATTTCACCAAGTCTGAAACTTGTTTGTCGTTTGCATTTTTGCCATGCTTGTTTGAACCTGTTAATGGATGAATTGGCCGCAGCTCAGTGTTCATCTTTTTTCAAGCATCATGAGTGGATCCCTGCCATGTATTTTGTTTCCATGTTTGAGTGCTGTAGCATAATTAGCTTGATGCATTTAGATGGCTACTTGCTGTTTATCGCAGACCGTTGCCATATTTGTTTTGCTTGCCATTTTCAAACCGTGCATCCGATTCCGGTGTTCTTTATATCGATTTCAACCGAAATCACCTCAACTTTCTAGTGGCACTCTTGGCTTTCCAAGTTGAGGCCAGGTTCAATCATTCCTTGTCAAATCTTGCATATGCATCACATATCGCATCCCGCATAGCATACCATGTTTGCATCATGTTGTTTGAGCTTTGCACGTGGTTGATTGTGTTCCTTTTGCTTGTTTGTCTTGTTTGGGTAGAGCCGGGAGACTAGTTCGCTAACAGGGAGCCCGTTGAGTTTGCTTTCGAGGATCCAGTCAACTCTGACAACTTTGCAGGCAAGATGATCATACCCTCGAAATCACTTCTATCTTTGCTTGCTAGATGCTCGCTCTTTTGCTATGCCTATGCTACGATGCCTACCACTTGCTTATCATGCCTCCCAAATTTCCATGTCAAACCTCTAACCCACCATGTCCTAGCAAACCGTTGTTTGGCTATGTTACCGCTTTGCTCAGCCCCTGTTATAGCGTTGCTAGTTGCAGGTGAAGATTGGAGATCGTTCCTTGTTGGAACATTGTTTATTTGTTGGGATATCATTATATTATCTTGTTATCTCAATGCATCTATATACTTGGTAAAGGGTGGAAGGCTCGGCCTTTTTCCTAGTGTTTTGTTCCACTCTTGCCGCCCTAGTTTCCGTCATATCGGTGTTATGTTCCCGGATTTTGCGTTCCTTATGCGGTTGGGTGATAATGGGAACCACTTGACAGTTCGCCTTGAATAAAACTCCTCCAGCAATGCCCAACCTTGGTTTTACCATTTGCCACCTAGCCTCTTTTTCCCTTGGGTTTCCGGAGCCCGAGGGTCATCTTATTTAAACCCCCCCTGGGCCAGTGCTCCTCTGAGTGTTAGTCCGACTGAGCTGCCTGCGGGGCCACCTCGGGGAAACTTGAGGGTTGGTTTTACTCGTAGCTAGTCTCATCTGAGTGTGCCCTGAGAACGAGATATGTGAAGCTCCTATCAGGATTTGTCGGCACATTCGGGCGGTGTTGCTAGACTTGTTTTACCTTGGTCGAAGTTGTCTTGTAGAACCGGGATGCCGAGTCTGATCGGAATGTCTCGGGAGAAGGTTTATCCTTCGTTGACCGTGAGAGCTTGTGATGGGCTAAGTTGGGACTCCCTGCAGGGATTTGAACTTTCAAAAGTCGTGCCCGCGGTTATGGGCAGATGGGAATTTGTTAATGTCCAGTTGTAGATCACATGAACCTTAACTTAATTAAAATGAATCAACTGCGTGTGTAACCGTGATGGTCTATTCTCGGTGGAGTACGGGAAGTGAACACGGTGTTGGAGTAATGTTTGCCGTAGGTTGTTCTCTAGTTCTTCGTTCGTGCTTTGCCTTCTCTCCTCGCTCTCTTTTGCGAACAGGTTAGCCACCATATATGCTAGTCGCTTGCTGCAGCTCCACATATTACCTTGCCTTACCTATAAGCTTAAATAGTCTTGATCGCGAGGGTGCGAGATTGCTGAGTCCCCGTGGCTCACAGATTACTTCCAAACCAGATGCAGGGCCCGATGACTCCATTCCAGATGATGCGCTTGAGCTCAAGTGGGAGTTTGACGAAGACTCATGCCGTTACTATGTGTCTTTCCCTGATGATCAGTAGTGGTGCCCAGTTGGGGCGATCGGGACCGTGTCGCATGTTGGGGTTGATCTTTTATTTTGGTACCATAGTCGGACCATGAGTGTATTGGATGATTGTAATGCTATTTATGTATTTTGTGTGACGTGGCGAGTGTAATCCAACTATCTACCTTTTCCCCTATTATCTATTTACATGGGTTGTTGTGAAGATTACCTTACTTGCGACATTGCTTTCAATGCGGTTATGCCTCTAAGTCGTGCTTCGACACGTAGGAGATATAGCTGCATCGAGGGCGTTACAAGTTGGTATCAGAGCCTTCCCCGACCTTAGGAGCCCCCCTGCTTGATTGAATTAGCTGACGAGTTGAGTCTAGAAAAATGTTTTGAGTCATTTAGGAATTATATATCGGAGAGTTTAGGAATTCTTTTTACTCCCCAGTCCCTTCATCACTCTGGTAAGGCATCCTGACGTAGAGTTTTGACTCTTCTCTTCTCAAATTTCACTAATTTTTTTAGGATCACGCGGGTATCTTGGAATCGTTCCGATCGATTTGTGACGAGAACATTGTTCTTGGTGCCTCCTGTCATTTAGGGGTTGTGGTAGTGTCCAGGGGAGTTGAGCTCCGAGGTGTTGTCGTCACAATTTTATCGTTGCAGTTCTGGAATACTTGAGTTTAGTTCGCCGACATCGAAAATCTCTTTTATGCAGTTGTTGGCAAGATAACCTCGACGCCACCCAGTACTGGGGCGGGAGTTCGGGAGTATTGCCATAACTTGTATAACGGATGCTTTTCGAAGGTTGAGGTAGAAGATTTCCGAAGTTTTTCTCGGTTATGTGTTGAAGGATGGATACAGCTGGATGTAGGATTTGCTAGATTTGGGTGAGATATTATGCTTCCCCTGTATCCCCATCACCTGATTGCATAACCGGAAAGGTTCGGGAGTTTCATAGGTGGGAATGCTTGTAGCTCTAGTTCTTCTTCCACGGATATTTGGTTTGAGATTGGGTGATCCTTACCGAGTATTCGTTCTTGTTCCGTACCTTGTTGATTTTATTCCTCTACCTAAATTCTAAGTGGCTTCTCAATTTATGGATATGTGACCATTTCAATTGGAATGCATTGATTCATTTTGTTCGGATGTGAAGACTATATGTTGCAATTTCATCCCATTGGTTTCAGCTTCAATTTTTGTCTATCAGTGTGCTAATGGATGTCAACCTCTTCAGGATGGCTCCTCCAACGCGCACAACTCTGAATCCTGATCCGCCACCACCACCTCCACCTCTGGAGGCATGGCAAGCTGTGATGGCCGCTACCAATGCAAACACGCAGATGATCATGCAAATTCTTCAAGAGCGCAACCAAGCGAACCAAGGCAACCAAGGCAACAAGCACAACCACTTTGCTACGCTCAACCAGTTCCTTGCTAACCAGCCAAAGACCTTCAGCAATTGCGTTGAGGCAACTGACGCTGATGATTGGCTCGTGGACTTATGCAAGCATTTCAAGTGTACTAACGTCAGGCCTGAGGACTTTGTCAAGTTCGCTTCCTTCCAACTCAAATACCAAGCTGCAGAATGGTTTCAGCAGTACAAAGATTCCAGAGGAGGCCATGTGATTACCTGGGATGAATTCCGTCAAGACTTCAAAGCTCATCATATTCCTCAGAGCGTGGTTGAAAGCAAGCGTGAGGAATTCCGCAACCTGAAGCAGGGCTCTATGTCTGTCTATGACTACAACAAGATGTTTCAAAAGCTCGCCCGCTTTGCTAAGCAAGACGTCCTTGACGAGAAGAGCATGATATACTAGTTCAGGGGTGGTCTCAGAGAAGAAATCCAGCTAGCTCTTGTTCTCTTTGAGCCCATGAGGTACGATGAGTTTTACAACATGGCATTGAAGCAAGAGGCTGCTCAACTGAAGTGCGATGCTTCCAAGAAGCGAGTCAGAGATGCTACTCCTTCTTCCTCAACTCGAGTGGCTAAGCAGCAGAAGTATTGGCTTCCTCCTCCTCCGTTCCGTCAGCCGTATCAACAGAAGAGCAAAGGTGGTAGTGGATCTTCCCACCCACCCAACCCTGGCTTTCAGAACAAGACTTCGTCTCAAGCTCCAAGATCGAGTGCTCCGTATCACCGTCCGCTTTCAGAGGTCACGTGCAACAAGTGCCAACAGAAGGGTCACTATGCCAACAAATGCTTCAATCAGAGGCGTCTCCCTCCTCCTCCTCCTGTGAGATCGGCAAGTACAGCTGTGGTCAAGCATAACCCCAAGTACGCCAAGGTCAACATGGTGAATGCAGCTCAGGTAGAGGACTCGTCAGATGTCATCATAGGTAACCTTCCTGTTAACGATGTTCCTGCAAAAGTTCTTTTTGACACTGGTGCATCGCATTGCTTCATTTCAAAACCTTTTGCATCAAAGTACGAGTGCGATTATCCGTATCTGCAAAGTTCTTTGCAAATCGTGTCACCGGGTAAGCAAATGACAGCTAATTTCTGCGTCCCGGATATTTCTATCACGTTGGGCGACTACAAATTTCTAGCTTCTCCTATTGTTCTGGGTGACTCGGATATCGATCTTATTCTCGGAATGGACTGGCTTTCTAAGCACAAGGCGCATCTTGATTGTGCAGCCAGGCAGATTCAATTGACTCATTTGTCTGAGGATGTAATTGTCTTTGCCGCTCATGATGATACCATCCGTCTGTTTTCTCTCAATGACAAGGGCGAACTAGATGCCATCTCTCAAATTCCAGTCGTTTGCGAATATCAAGACGTCTTTCCAGAAGAGCTTCCAGGAATGCCTCCGCACCGGCCAGTTGAATTCACCATTGATCTTGAGCCTGGCACGGAACCGGTTTGTAAACGTCCTTACAAGCTCGGACCTGAAGAGTTGAAGGAGCTGAAGAAGCAACTCGATGTTAAAGAGCGAATGGGTCTCATCCGACCTAGTTCTTCTCCGTGGGGTTGTGGAGTACTGTTTGTGAAGAAGAAGGATGGAGCGAACCGACTTTGTGTTGACTACCGTCCATTGAACAAGAAGACTATCAAGAACAAGTACCCACTTCCCAACATCAATGAGCTGTTCGAACAACTCAAAGGTGCCCAAGTATTCTCCAAGCTTGATCTCCGTATGGGTTATCACCAGATTCGAATCCGTGAGCAAGATATTCCCGAGACGGCTTTCAGAACAAGCTATGGTTCATATGAATACACTGTCATGTCTTTTGGCCTCGTCAACACTCCTCCGACTTTCTCTCGCATGATGAACTTCATCTTCAACGCCTACACAAATGACTTCGTCTTGGTCTATCTCGATACCAGTTGCAATGGCTATGTTTTGTATGGTTGATGTATTAAGCATGTTGTAGTAAACATGCCTAACATGTTTTAGCTATTTTCCCTACCCTTTTATAGACAACTGGGCCATTCTTTGCTCTGGCAGCACCTGCCTTGCGATGTTTAACTCTACCAATTGCATTTTTCTCAGTACCGGTTTCAATGGCTATACTAGGCTGGCTGTAGTTAAACGTGCCTTGTTATTTTTAGTACTGCACACTGTGTGATGTTGAAGTATGAACTGTTTAGCTCAATTTCACCAATAGGAGCTACGAACTTACAAAACATGACTTAGGATGCTGTTAAGCCTGTTGCAATTAACAATTGTATCCATTTTTTAATCTATCCCTTTGCTACCTGCTACTCTCTGCAATGAAGATATACTAGAGATGCTGACCATTTGGTATTTTTAGTAGATGCTAACCCTGTTGTACTTAACATGCCTTTCCATGTACTTACGTAGGGCCATAACGGGCGATGCTGTTGTTTGCCATCGAGGTTAGCTGCATCCCACGTCTTACAATATTTTACATCATCTGTGCAATTGCAGTTTGGCTTCTAACATTTACTTGCTTCTTGTAGGTACACATGTCAGCGGCACTGATCCACTCTTCGACCCGGAGGAACACCTCACCTCCGCCGCGGCCGACTTGGGGCGGGCTCTTATCCATATGAAGTGCCCCAGCAACTACCCCTCAGGACTTACCAAGTATGAACTGACCAGTTGAATCTTACCAATACTAGTTGCAATGGCCATGTTTTGTACGGTTCATGTATTAAGCATGTTGTAGTAAACACGCCTAGCCCATCTTCTCTATTTTCCCTACCTTTTTATAAACAACAGATTCATTCTCTGCTCTAGCAACACCTGCCTTGCGATGTTTAACTCTGTCAATTCATTTCTATCAATACTGTTTCAATGGCTATACTAGGTTGTCTGTTGTAGTAAACAATTCTATCCATTTTTTAATCCGTCCCTTTGCTACCGTGCTACTCTTTCGCAATGAAGATATCACTACAGATGCTGCCATTTTATTACCATTTGCTATTTTTGGAAGATGCTAACCCTGTTGTAGTTAACATTGCCTTTCCATGTACTTACATAGGGCTATAATGGGCGATGATGTTGTTTGCCGTCGAGGATGGCCGCATCCCATGTCTTATACACAGTATGTTCCTAAATATAAGTATTTTTAGAGATTCCAATATAGACTACATACGGAGCAAAATGAGTGAATCTAGATTCTAATCTAAACTATGTATATATACATCCGTATGTAGTTCATATTGAAATCTCTAAAAATACTTATACTTAGGAACATAGGTAGTTGTATTTTACATCATTTGTGCAATCTCAGTTTAGCTTCTAACATTTACTGGTTGCTTATAGGTACATATATGAGCGATACTGATCCACGCTTCGATCCCTTTTGCGTATGGGGCAATGGGATATTCATGAACAAGCGTCAAGTGAGGAAACTAAGAAAGATTGTTAGGCGAAAGAAACAGGTGATGGAAATTAAGCTCTTTATTTACACTTTGTCCTGGACAAAAGTGAACTTTAGGATGGTAAGTAATGTGTTGCCTTTTCCCCTGCCCACAACAAGTAACTCTATTAGACCCGAGTATCTAACATTTTTCGCCTTTCAGTGATTTCCGAAGCAATTTACTGATGATTACCTTGCAAACAACATGACTGGAGTGGGGGCAACTGATGTCTACTACACAACTTGTTCTCGTAGACTTGTGTTGGGCCTCCAAGCGCAAAGTTTTGTAGGACAGTAGTAATTTTCCCTCAAGTGGATGACCTAAGGTTTATCAATCCATGGGAGGCATAGGATGAAGATGGTCTCTCTCAAACAACCCCGCAACCAAATAATAAAAAGACTCTTGTATCCCCAACACACCAAATACAATGGTATTTTGTATAGGTGCACTAGTTCAGTGAAGTGATGGTGATACAAGTGTAGCAACTATAGTAGATATTCATGTTTGTAATAGGAACAATAAAAAATAGCAAGGTAGCAGGTAACAAAAGTGAGCACAAACGGTATTGCAATGCTTGAAAATGATGCCTAGGGTTTTTACTTTCGCTAGTGTAATCTCTCAACAATGCTAATATAATTGGATCATATAACCATCCCTCAACATCCGATGAAGAATCACTCCAAAGTTCCTATCTAGCGGAGAACGTAAGAAGAAATTGTTTGTAGGGTATGAAACCACCTCAAAGATATTCTTTCCGATCAATCTATCCTAGAGTTCGTACGAAAATAACACCAAGCTATTCTTTCCAATCGATCTAACCAAGAGTTCGTAGTAAAATAACACCATATGATACACATCAACCAACTCTAATGTCACCTAGATACTCCAATGTCACCATGAGTTGATTATACGATATGCATCAAACAATTTCAGATTCATAGTACTCAATCCAACACAAAGAACCTCAAAGAGTCACTACAAAAAAAGACACATCCGTGACATTTTGGGCTGAACAATTTTTTTCCTATCATGCTTATGACACTTCTATGACAATAATTGTGACAAAACCCGGTATCATCATAGATGTGGTGGGCTCCTACTTCTATGACAAAAAATCATGACAAAAAATGGGCTTTTCATCCTGGGCGGGCCGGAGACGCAGTTGCATGACATTCTTTGGGCCGTCCATGACGGAAAAAACCGTGGTAGAAGCGAGGGCAAGGAAAATATCGGGCAGTTCCCAGTTACGGTGGGTGGTCGGGGCCGAGCGATGCGCGTTTCTCTCGTACGCGTACGCAGGTGGGTGCGAGGCGTTGGACTCTAACTGAACCCGAGCAAGGCGTTCGCCTACTGAACCCGAGTGATTGCACTGCAGGCTACGTGTTACTAAACCCGAGCGATCGATCGATCTAGCTATTAACTGAACCTGATCGAGCGATTCCTTCGCTACTGCTGCTAACTGAAGCCGATAGAACGTGCTGCCTGTTGATGAATAGTGAGCGTTGTTGGGGGTTGGATGAACAGTTCCTAGTGGGGGTTGGATGAACATTTCCTGGCGGGGGTTGGATGAACAGGACCCCGTGGTAGTAGGGGCTGTTGCCGCTGTCTGAACAGGATCTCGATCGAGCCGGTTGGTTGGATGAACATTTCCTGGCGGGGGTTGGATGAACAGGACCCCGTGGTAGTAGAGGCTGTTGCCGCTGTCTGAACAGGATCTCGATTGAGCCGGTTGGGGGTGGATGAACAAGACCTCGTGGAGGGCTGGATGAACAACAGCCGGTGGAGGGCTGGTTAAACAGTAGCCGATGGAGGGATGCATGAACAGTAGCCCGTGGAGGGGTGGTTGAACACGACCCCGTGGAGAGGGCTGGTTAAATAGTAGCTGGTGGAGGCTAGATGAACAGGAGCCCTTGGATGAACAGTAGCTGGTAGAGGCAGGAGGGAGACGCCGTGGATGAACAGTCGCAGGTGGAGGCTAGAGGAGGTTATTGGTGGATGAACAGTAGCCCGTGGAGGCTGGAGCGAGGCGGTAGACAGTGGATGAACAGTAGCCCATGGAGTCCCATTTTGCGGTACGCCACACCCCTCCCGATGAACAAGACTCTTGTTTCGACTGTAGCCCTCCAACACAAGCCTGTTTCCTCCGTTTTGCGGCACGCCACACCCCTCCCGATCAACAGGACCCCGTTTTGACCGTAGGAGGTTGAAGAGAAGTCTGTTTCCTCTGTTTTGCGGTACACCACACCCCTCCCGGTGAATAGGATCCCGTTTCGACCATAGGTGGTCGAACACAAGGCCGTTTCCTCCGTTCTGTGATACGCCAGGCCTCGTTTCGGCTGTTCCGTCCAAGTCGGTTGGCTCCTGATGAAATGACGCATTCCGTTGCCTCCCGATGAACACGATGACGCAGTTTTTACGTTCCGACCCAACCGGTTGGCTGCCGATGAACAGGATGCCGTCGCTGGCTCTCCATGTACACGAGCCCTGGGCGTACATATGCGCGAGTAGGCGTTCGAGACCCTGCCTGTATGTACGTATGTGGCCGTATTTACTTTCTTGCACCCTGGCTATACATACATGTACATGCTACGTCCCCTCCTCTACTACGACACATGCCCTTCTTTACTCGGCCACGGTTCATCGCTGCAGCCTGCAGACAGACCGATCGACCAGTATGTACATACACGTTCGTGAACAGAATGAAAACGCTACGTACGCTTCTACCAGGTGGGTCTCGACTGTCAGGGAGGATAAGGAGGCACTTCCTTGCGTGTGAAGATATAGCTGGTGGGTCCCAGCTGTCAGGGGGAGAATCAGTTTTTTGCCTGTAATATGGACGCACTTCCTTGTGTGCGAAGATGTAGTTAGTGGGTCCCAGCAGTCAGGTGGGGGAAACATTTTTTCACGAAATATGATGGCCCGTTGTCGCGGGAAACCACGGCCACCTATGGGACCAGGAGGTCCCTTGCTGGTTCGGCAGGGCGGCGACGCGTTGCACAAAGAGCAGACCAACATGGAGGTAGCACGACAGAGATCACACGGGCAATTTGACCCAGGTTCGGGCTGCTGCCAGGCGTAAAACCCTACTCCTGCTTTGGTGGATTGATGGTGGAAAAGATGGCGGTGGTGTGTAGTACACTTGCCCGGCAGGGGTTGCCTCAGGCAGCAGAGACTACACACGTATGGGGGTGTGAGTTCAATCTTCTAACCCTTTATACGGTTGCCATGGGCCTCCTTTTATAGATCAAGGGGTAACCACAGTGGCAAAGTAGTCATTATGCACTGATAAGATAGCAAACAGTGCTATCATACCTAACTCTGCGGGCTGACAGGACGCATTTACTGCATCGCTTAACGCCACATCGTTGGATGCACGACAAGGCTTGCCGGGATATCTCGCCAGCTCCGCGCCTATTCTCTTTACATGTCACGGGACGGGTGTCATCTGTGGGTTTCTTCTATAGGAAATGGCTGCCATGTGGCGAATGGATGCCACTTAATCACTTTGCTGCTTGACACCGCACTGATCAACAACGTGGGTCATGGTGGAGTGGTTGGTGAGGCAGTTTTGCCTCTGTGAGCCCCGGAAGGCCCTGCCGGGGTGCCTTGGTTGTCTGCTTCTGGGGGGTGGCCTCGCCCCTTGCTGGGCTCGCCTGCCCGGCAAGGGAGGCTTCTTCTCTTGACGATATCTTGATTCCTTGGCTCGTTCTTGGTCCTTCTGATCTGCATGTTGGTCCTTCAAATCCCTTGGTTTCTTGTACTCCGACTTGGGCTGGCGCTTCAATGTAACACCCCGAGAATCATGCTACAGTAATCTCCCCCTAATGGTGGCCATGTCATCGTGATTGCTATGTAGCTTGCCACTTGTCCAAAATGTGAAAGCCTTTTTCAAGTAACCAATAAGCTGAATAAATTATTTCTTTGGGCAGTAAAACTAAAATGTTCACCTTATCCTATAAATTTCCCTGATCACTATCATGTTGAACAAACCTCTTCTGAATTCCCAAAATGCCCTTGGAAATTTATTCAGTGGATCATCAGCCAATTATCTCACCTTTTTAATTTCTAAAAATAGTTGAACACTCCCAAATGCTTTGAAACTTTTGTAGCAATACAGAATATTGCGATGTATTTTTGTGCCAAGTTTTGTATTAAACAAAACTCATTTAGTAGTTCCATTAAAATGCAAAGTAAGAAATAAATAAAAGAAATAGAAAATAAAAAATAAGAAAAGACCTAAACTACTAGTGGACTGGGCTCTAGGTCAACAGTGGGAGCCTAGCTCACCTTGCCACCTCCTCCTTCCTACTGCTCACCAGGAGCGCCGTGGACACGCGCGCCCCGTCCATGCCCGTGCCTGGCCACGTGCAGCCATCCCCGTGGCTCCCCCTCGCCTACAAGTCCTGCCCCGAGGCCCTGCCTGAACCCTAGCTGCTCCATTCCTCTCCCCTTGCCCGTGCTCTCTACCCATCAGATCCGCCCGCCCACGGGTGTGTCCGTGGCCGAGCTGCCGGAGTAACTGCGGCCGCCGCCGTCCCTGGGGCCCTCTGACGCGTCCCCGAGCACCGCCGTGCCCCGCTACATCTTCCCCGGCCTGAACCCAAGCTCGCCGCCTCTACTTCAACCCAGAATGTCACCGTCTTCCTCCCCGGGCTGCCGCACGCCGTCGATGGCTCCGGCCACCTCGAGTCGTCCTCGGGCCGTCCCTGCAACGGCAGTGAGCCCCTTTTCGATTCCCCTCGTCCCCCTCTCGAATCCTTTCCGTAGGCCGCCGTAAGCCACTGCCGTCCACCTCGCGCTCACCAACCGTCGCCCGCGCCCCTGGCTCCCCTGTCACGTCCTGACCGCGTCCCGAAGCGCCTAGCCGACCCCCGCGCGTGCCCGCGTCCTACGCGCGTGGCCGCCCAGGCCCGGCTCACCACGCCATCGCTACTGCTTCCCCTGCTTCTGCCTGACGCCGCCGCTGTTCTGCTTCCAGCCCCGCCTGCTGCTATGCGCTGTCTTCGCCCGCGCCTAGCGCCGCCGCTCCCGGCTGCCCCGGTGCTGTCATTGCCCGGCACCGCCCGCAGCTTGCCTGGCCGCGCCCCGCGCACGCCCACTCGCGCGTGTCCGCACCCGCTGCTGTCCACAACTGTCGCGCGTCCACCGCTACTCTGTTGCGGCTACTCTACTGAAGTTATGTTGCTGCTGTTGATTGCTACTGTAGATGCTACTAGCTAGTTTTTGTTTTTCTGCAATGACTAGCCCTCTAAACTGCCCCTAATCAGTGGTTAAACAACTGTCAAAAATGCTAGGAAAAATATGAGTAGAATGTATACTTGACAAACTTTATTTTATCCCACTGGACTAAATCCTTTCGATGCATGGATTAAATCCTACAAAAATCAAAAAATGCTATCTTCTGTTAAGAAAACAACAGAACTGACTTCTAGTATTGTGTGTTGCGTGCTTGTGTGTGTGTGTGTGGCCGGCTTGGCCACGGCCCCCGGCCGTATGTGGCCGGCCCTTGTGTTAATTAGGACTAGTTTAGTTTAGGATTAAAGTTAGTGCTAAGTTAGTCTAATAGCCGGTGACACGTGGATCTACAATTAGTTTAAATAAAATTAGTTTTATAAAAAATGTCTAAGTCAATGACATATGGGACCCTCTTGCACTGTTCACTTTTGACCAAGTCAACATCAACTATGTTGACTTTGACTGGCCCCACTTGTCATACACCCTGGCTGGTTATACTCTGTGTACCCATGGAAAATTCCAGTTTTTTTCCGAATTAATAGAAATTCAGAAATTTTTTAAATCTTTTAAAATAAATATAAAATAAACCATAGCTCGGGTGAAAATGTTTTCTACATGAAAGTTGCTTAAAACGACGAGACGAACCTGGATACGCAACCCGTTCGTTCGCCACACGTCCCTAGCATAGCAAACCTGTAACCGCCCCCCTTCGTTTCGTCTATCCGAAAATGCCTAAATCCGGGAAAACTTTCCCGGATGTTTTCCCCCTTCGCCAGTATCGCCTAGTACTGAGTTAGGTCACCCCTGGCACCTCGTTTTGCCTTGTTATATTTTTGTGATGCTTGTTTGCCCCGTATTTACTATTTCTCCCCCCTCTTCTTCTCCGGTAGACCCCGAGACCGACGTTGATGCGACTGAGTACGACTACATCCCCGACGACCCCTCCTTGCCAGAGCAACCAGGCAAGCAAACCCCCCCTTGAGCATTCCGATATCGCCCATTTCTTCCCTCTCAAGCTTGCATTAGAACTGCTACTGCTTTCTGTATGATCCTACTCTAATGCATAGCCTGTTGTTGTTACCTGCTTTCATACCTTACCTGCTTATCCTAAACTGCTTAGTATAGGTTGGTTAGAGATCCATCAGTGACCCCACCTTGTCCCAGTTGCCTCGCTTTATGTTCGATGACTCGATCACGTGATCGATGTCCAGGCCCCGACACCTCACATCACCCCCCTAGTTGTACGACTCTGCAAAGTTACTATCGAGTGCCGAGGGTAGAACCTCTTACATCACTCCTTATGAGATATCTGTAGTGTAGCTATCCGGTCGGGGTCATCGAGGGTGATTTTCTCCTTAACCACTTCCGTTACCGCTCTGTCGTGCAACCCCTCAAGTGTGAACCTCGAGGGTGGATCCTCTTACACTCACCTTGATGATAACATCGAGTGGGATTCACCGGGGGTGATTCCTCAGGTTTTCCCCTTGGTGTTAGACACACAGTTACTATGGTTACTATGACTTTACACTGAGCCATGTTACTAAAGACGGGTCGACCCTGAGGGGTACCCGCGCGAGCTTAATTACGAGTGATGTGGAGTCGGGTTGACCTGGAAGGTGCCCGCGAGATACCTACGAGGCGTGGCCGGGCATCCTTAGCCCTTGTCACAAGAACTCGAGACGGGGCGATGGGGTCACATCGATCGTGAGTCTCTGCTCGTTACCGCGCGTTCCTAATCCACTACGATTTGGATATTTGATATGAGGGGCCTCTGGCCTGATAGCACTAACCATCACGTGGGCATAGTATGGGCGTTCTGCGTCGTATACATCAGCTGAAGCTTAATAGACGTCAGCGACTGAGCAGCGCGCGCCGGGTTGGACTGGAAAGCACCTACCTTGTTGAAGGAGGTAGCTAGGTCTGCTCACCGGCCGCGTACGGAACGTGCAGGAGTTCCCGGGGAGATGGCCCATGACCCCTGGGGGCATAGGTTTAGTCCGGCGTGCTGGCCTCTCTATTAAGCCTAGGTCGGGTTGCGGCGTATTGTTTGGCCGAGGCCGGGTTTGACCCAGGAAAGTGTGTCCGGCCGGAGTTAAGCGAGCGTGGTGGGTAAGTTGGTGCACCCCTGCAGGGAAGAAAACATCTATCGATAACCTGTCCTACGGTAACGGACACTTGGAGTTGTATCCCGATCGATACAACTAGAACTGGATACTTGAGATGAGAAATGGTTATGAGAAATGGATTGTGATGATAACTGGATAGTATGGCTTTGGGATTGCTTTCTCACAGGGAGTCGAGAAAGGATCTCTGGCCGAGGCTGATAACACTTCTACTACTTTACTTTATGCTACTCTACTCCCTCCTGTTGCTGCAAGATGGTGGTTTCCAGAAGATGTTAGTCTTCGATAGGCTAGGATTTCCCCTTCCCTTCTGGCATTCTGCAGTTTAGTCCACAGATACAACCCTTTCCTTTGATACAGATGCATACTTAGTTTAGATCTGATGTAAGTCTTGCGATTACTTTGGATGAGTACTCACGGTTGCTTTGCTACTTCTTTTTTCCCCATACCCGATTATTGCGACCAGATGACGGATCCCAGGAGCCAGACGACGCCACTGATGACTACTACTACCCGGAGGATGCCAACTACTACATGACGACCGCTGACGATTTGGAATAGTTAGGAGGTTCCCAGGCAGGAGGCCTTGCCTTTTCGATCGTTGTTGCTTTTGTGCTAGCCTTCTTAAGGCAAACTTGTCTACCTTATGTTTGTACTCAGATATTGTTGCTTCCGCTGACTCTTGTGTTTTCAAGCTTATGTATTCGAGCCCTCGAGGCCCCTGGCTTGTAATATAAAGCTTGTATTATTTAAATTTGTGTCTAGAGTTGTGTTGTGATATCTTCCCGTGAGTCCTTGATCTTGATCGTACACATTTGCGTGTATGATTAGTGTACGATTGAATCGAGGGCGTCACATTCAACCTCGTTCCCGTGCCTGTACACAGTCTAGGCAACAGAACCAGGGTTTGTTGCACCAACACCCGTCCAGTGGGTCCCTGCTGTCAGGTGGAGGAATCATTATTTTGCGCGTAATAAGGAGGCACTTCCTTGCTGCGACTGTGGATCCAGCTGTCAGCCTCTCCACGTATAGTACTCTTCCGAAGGAAGTCTGTTCCTTGACCACATTGACCACGCCGCGCCGAGAGCACCAAGGCAGTGGACGATGATACGTCCATTTTGCATCAAGTTTTCTTACTGTTATTTACAAAGTTTTTGTCCATAATAATGCTTTTTGGAGTAATTATAATGCCTTTTCTCTCATAATTTGCAAGATACACACCAAGAGGGAGAATTCTGGCAGTTGGAAATCTGAACCTGGAAAAGCTACGTCAGGTCACCTATTCTGCACAACTCCAAACAAGCTAAAACTTCACGGAGATTTTTTATGGATTATTTAATAATTATTGGAGCAAATAACTACCAGAGGGGACCCACCAGGTGGGAACTACCCACCTGGGCACGCTAGGGAGCCCAGGAGCGCCCTGGTGGGTTATGCTCTCCTCGGCCCACCTCCGATGCCCATCTTTTGGTATATAAGTCATTTTGACCTAGAAAAAAATAAGGGGAGGATTTTCGGGACGGAGCGCCACCGCCTCGAGGCGGAACTTGGGCAGGAGCACTTTTGCCCTCCGGCGGAGCGATTCCGCCGGGGGAACTTCCCTCCCAAAGGGGGAAATCATCATCATCATCATCATCACCAACAACACTCCCATCTTGGGGAAGGCAATTTCTATCAACATCTTCAACAACACCATCTCCTCTCAAACCCTAGTTCATCTCTTGTGTTCAATCTTGTTACCGGAACTATAGATTGGTACTTGTGGGTGACTAGTAGTGTTGATTACATCTTGTAGTTGATTACTATATGGTTTATTTGGTGGAAGATTATATGTTCAGATCCAATATGCTATTTAATACCCCTTTGATCATGAGAATGTTCATCATTTGTGAGTAGTTACCTTTGTTCTTGAGGTCACGGGAGAAATAATGTTGCAAGTAATCATGTGAATTGAAATGTGTTCGATATTTTGATAGTATGTATGTTCTGATTCCCTTAGTGGTGTCATGTGAACGTCGACTACATGACACTTCACCATACTTGGGCCTAAGGGAATGCATTTTGGAGTACCAATTATATGATGGGTTGCGAGAGCGACGGAAACTTAAACCCTAGTTTATGCGCTATTCCATAAGGGACCAATTGGATCCAAAAGTTTAATGCTATGGTTAGAATTTATTCTTAATACTTTTCTCGTAGTTGCGGATGCTTGCGGGAGGTTTAATCATAAGTAGGAGGTTTTTTCAAGTAACAATAGCACCTAAGCACCGGTCCACCCACATATCAAATTATCAAAGTTGCGAACACGAATTAAACCAACATGATGAAAGTGACTAGATGAAATTCCCGTGTACCCTCAAGAATGCTTTGCTTATCATAAGAGACCATTTTGGCCCATCCTTTGCCTAAAAATGATTGGGATACCTTGCTGCACTTTAGTTACTACTATTGTTACTTGTCCGTTACAAATTATCTTTCTATCAAACTACTCTGCTACTTACAATTTCAGCACTTGCAGACATTACCTTACTAAAAACTACTTGTCATTTCCTTCTGCACCTAGTTGGGTTCGACACTCTTAATTATCAAAAATAGCTACAATTGATCCCCTATACTTGTGGGTCATCAAGGCTATTTTCTGGCGCCGTTGTCAGGGAGTGAAACACCTTTGGTAAGGAAACATTTATATAGTGTGCTGAAATTTATTGTCACTTGTTACGATGGAAATCAATCCTTTGAGGGGTTTGTTCAGGGTATCTTCACCTCGTCCGGAACCACAATTAGCTATCCCTGAACCTACTGCACCTACTGAAAATATTGAATATGAAATTCCTTTGGGTATGATAGAACGACTGCTAGCTAATCCTTATGCAGGAGATGGAACCGAACATGCTAATATGCACTTGATATATGTAGAACAATTTTGTTGATTGTTTAAGCTTGCAGGTTTACCCGGAGATAAAGTTATGAAGAAGGTTTTCCCTTTATCTTTGAAGGGAAAAGCATTGGCATGGTATAGGCTATGCGATGATATTGGATTTTGGAATTGGAATCGTTTGAAATTGGAGTTCCACCAAAATTTTTATCCTATGCATCTAGTTCATCGTGATCGGAATTATATATATAATTTTTGGCCTTGTGATGGAGAAAGTATTGCTCTAGATTGGGGGAGGCTTAAGTCAATGTTATATTCATGCCCCAATTATGAGCTCTCAAGAGAAATTATTATCCAGATTTTTTATGCTCAGCTTTCTCGTAATGACCAAACCATGCTTAATACTTCTTGTGCTGGTTCTTTTATGAAGAAGACTATTGAATTCCGGTGGGATCTTTTGGAAAGAATTAAACGCAACTCTGAAGATTGGGAACTTGACGAAGGTAAAGAGTTAGGTATTAAACTTAAGTATGATTGTGTTAAATCTTTTATGGATACCGATGCTTTTCAAAAGTTTAGCACTAAATATGGACTTAACTCTGAGATAGTAGCCTCTTTTTGTGAATCATTTTCTACTCATGTTGAACTCCCTAAAGAGAAGTTGTTTAAATATCACCCACCTATTAAATAAGAAATTAAAGAACCGGTACCAGTTAAAGAAGAAACTATACTTTATAATGTTGCTCCAATTGTTCCTTCTGCTTATATTGAGAAACCACCTTTCCCTGTTAGGATAAAGGAACATGCTAAATTTTCAACTGTGGTTAACAAAAGCTATATTAGAACACCTAAACCTACTGAACAAATTAAATTAGAACCTAGTATTGCTATGGTTAAAGATATCTTGGAAGAAGATATGGATGTGCATGTTATTTACTTCTGTGAAGAAGCTACTAGAATTGCCAAACCTGATAAAAAGGACAAACATAAACCTATTGTTGGCATGCCTGTCATCTCAGTTAAAATAGGAGATCACTGTTATCATGGTTTATGTGACATATGTGATAGTGTGAGTGCTATTCCTTATACCTTATATCAAGAAATTATGAATGACATAGCACCCGCAGAAATAGAAGAAATAGATGTTACT
Organism: Triticum urartu; assembly: GCF_003073215.2. NCBI lineage: Eukaryota > Viridiplantae > Streptophyta > Magnoliopsida > Poales > Poaceae > Triticum > Triticum urartu. Next base: position 251,304,276 of record NC_053027.1, on the reverse strand, counting down.
ATTAAGCTTGCTGATAGAGACATAATATCACCGATTGGGATTGTTAGAGATGTTAAAGTCTTGTGTGGGAAAATAAAATACCCTATTGATTTTCTTGTTCTTGGTTCCCCACAAGATGACTTTTGTCCCATTATCTTTGGTAGACCTTTCTTGAAAACTGTTAATGCTAAGATAGATTGTGAGAAAAAAACTATCGGTGTTAGTTTTGGTAATGAGTCTCATGAGTTTAATTTTTCCAAGTTTAGTAGAAAGCTTCATGAAAAATAATTGCGTAGTAAGTATGAATTAATTGGTCTTGCCTCTATTGCTGTTCCACCTACTGATCCTTTTGAACAATATTTGCATGACCATGAAAATGATTTTCATATGCATGAAAGAAATGAAATAGATAAAATTGTCTTTGAACAATGTCCTCTGCTTAAACACAATTTGCCTATTGAAACTCTATGAGGTCCTCCTCCACCTAAAGGTGATCCTGTGTTTGAATTAAAAAATTGCCAGACACTTTGAAATATGCTTATCTTGATGAAAATAAGATATATCCTGTTATTATTAGTGCTAACCTTTCAGAACATGAAGAAGAAAGATTATTGGAAGTTCTAAGGAAGCACCGAGCTGCTATTGGATATACTCTTGATGATTTAAAGGGAATTAGCTAGTCCCACTCTATGTCAGCACAAAAGTAATATGGAACCTGATGCTAAACCCGTTGTTGATCACCATCATCGGTTAAATCTGAAGATGAAAGTAGTGGTAAGAACGGAAATATTAAAACTTCTGGAAGTAGGTATAATCTATCCTATAGCTAATAGTAGATGGGTAAGTCCTATTCACTGTGTTCCTAAGAAAGGAGGTATAATTTTTTTTCCTAATGATAAGAATGAACTTATTCCATAAAGAATTGTTACAGGCTATAGAATGGTAATAGATTTTAGAAAATTAAACAAAGCAACTAGAAAAGATCATTACCCTTTGCCTTTTATTGATCAAATGCTCGAATGATTATCTAAGCACACACACTTTTGCTTCCGTGATGGATATTCTGGCTTTTCACAAATACCTGTCTCTCAACTTGATCAAGAAAAGACCACTTTTACTTGTCCCTTTGGAACCTATGCTTATAGACATATGCCATTTGGTTTATGTAATGCACCTGCTACCTTTCAAAGATGTATGACTGCTATATTCTCTGACTTTTGTGAAAAGATTTTTGAGGTTTTCATGGATGACTTTCCTGTTTATGGGAAGTCTTTTGATGATTGTTTAAGCAATCTTGATTGAGTTTTGCAGAGATGTGAACAAACAAATCTTGTCTTGAATTGGGAGAAGTGTCACTTTATGGTTAACGAAGGCATTGTCTTGGGTCATAAATTTCTGAAAGAGGTATTGAAGTGGACAAAGCTAAGGTTGATGAAATTGAGAAAATGCCATGTCCTAAAGATATAAAAGGTATTCGTAGTTTCTTAGGTCATGCTGGTTTCAATAGGAGTTTTATCAAAGACTTTTCAAATATTTCTAGGCCTCTTATTAGTCTCTTGCAAAAGGATATTCCTTTTGTTTTTGATGATGATTGTTTAGAAGCCTTTGAAACACTTAACAAAGCTTTAATTTCTGCACCTATTGTTCAACCACCTGATTGGAACTTGCCTTTTGAAATTATGTGTGATGCTAGTGATTATGCTGTTGGTGCTGTTCTAGGACAAAGAGTTGATAAAAAACTTAATGTTATTCATTATGCTAGTAAAACTCTAGACAGTGCTCAAAGAAACTATGCTACTACTGAAAAATAATTCTTAGCAGTTGTGTTTGCTTGTGATAAATTTAGACCTTATATTGTTGATTCCAAAGTAACTGTTCACACTGACCATGCTGCTATGAAAAAGAAAGATGCTAAACCTAGACTTATTCTTTGGGTTCTCTTGTTACAATAATTTGATTTACATATCATTGATAGAAAAGGAGCTGAGAACCCAGTAGGCGATAATTTATCTAGGCTTGAAAATGTGCTTGATGACCCACTACCTATTGATGATAATTTTCCCGATGAGCAGTTAGTTGCAATAAATGTTTCTCATAGTACTCCTCGGTGTGCTGACTATGCTAATTACATTTTTGCTAAATATTTACCACCTAGCTTTACTTACCAACAAAAGAAAAAAAATCCTTCTATGATTTAAGACATTACTTTTGGGATGACCCACATCTTTATAAAGGAGTAGATAGTATTATTAGACGTTGTGTACCTGAGCATGAATAGGGATAAATCCTACGGAAATGTCACTCTAAAGCTTATGGAGGGCATCATGCTGGAGATAGAACTGCTCACAAGGCATTGCAATCTGGATTTTATTGGCCTACTCACTTCAAGGATGCCCGTAAGTTCGTCTTATCTTGTGATTAATGTCAAAGGATAGGTAATATCGGTAAGCGTCAAGAAATGCCCATGAATTATTCACTTGCTGTTGAACCATTTGATGTTTGGGGATTTGATTACATGGGACCTTTTCCTTCCTCTAATGGGTATACACATATTTTGGTTGCTGTCAATTATGTTACTAAATGGGCAGAAGCTATTCCAACCAGTAGTGCTGATCACAACACCTCTATTAAAATGCTTAAGGAAGTTATTTTCCCAAGGTTTGGAGTCCCTAGATATTTAATGACTGATGGTGGTTCACACTTTATTCATTGTGCTTTCCGTAAAATGCTTGCCAAGTATGATGTTAATCATAGAATTGCATCACCTTATCATCCTTAGTCTAGTGGTCAAGTCGAACTTAGCAATAGAGAAATAAAATTAATTTTTGCAAAAGATTGTCAATAGGTCCAGGAAGAATTGGTCTAAGAAATTAGATGATGCACTTTGGGCTTATAGAACAACATATAAAAATCCTATGGGTATGTCTCCTTATAAAATGGTTTATGGAAAAGCTTGTCATTTGCCTCTTGAGTTAGAACATAAAGCATATTGGGCCATCAAAGAGCTCAACTATGATTTCAAACTTGTTGGTGAAAAAAGGTTATTTGATATTAGCTCTCTAGATGAATGGAGAACCCAAGCTTAGGAAAATGCAAAATTATTCAAAGAAAAAGTAAAAAGATGGCATGACAAAAGAATTCAAAAGCGTGAGTTTAAAGTCGAAGAATATGTTCTTTTGTACAACTCTCGTTTCAGATTCTTTGCAGGAAAACTCCTATCAAAATGGGAAGGCCCATATGTCATCGAGGAGGTTTATCGGTCTGGAGCCATCAAAATAAATAATTCCGAAGGTACTAACCCGAAGGCTGTCAATGGGAAACGAATAAAACATTATATCTCAGGTACGCCTATTGTCAGGACCCCGGTGCTAAGTCAAACCGATCTAGCATGTAACACTTCATATCACTTTGCGGCCTCACGCACGGTATTCCCACGGGTGCCACCTTACCTGGCCCGGGGCCGTTTGCGCCTTTTGGCTCACGTATATGATAGTGTCGCTAGCATCCATATGACAGAGAACCCGGGCCAACATGGCTAGTCGTGAACCCAAAGCGGTGTTAACCTATGGGGACATGCATACATGAATCATATCGAGCATGTCGGTCATCAGCGAGTGAATCCGGGCTGTAGCACTGGGCTGACAGGGCTCCGGGGAACCCGGGCTGTAGCAGGCTAGGCAGGACTCCAGATGTCACCGCGTGACATTTCCCCGAAGGGACAGACATAGGAACAAAGTGAAACACATGCCGGCCAGTCAAGTGTCCTGAGCAGTAGTGCTGGGCTAACAGGACTCCGTTGAACCGGGCTGTAGCGGACTACTATGGCTCATGGAAGCACTAGACTACATTTCCCCATAAGAGAGGCTGCCAAGGATAAACAACTAGATTGTCGGATCCCACACATACCAAGCATTTCAGTCATACACACAATATGCTCGATATGTGCAAATACAACATGGCATCACAACATAACTCTACGACTCAAGTATTTATTCATTAGGATCCGAGGAGCGAGATATTACAAACATGGATCTCATGACCCAACAATCATAGCATACAAATCAAAGCACAAGCGGAAGATTAACATGTCTGAGTACAGACATCTACGAATGAAAAAGGCTAAGAAGTTTGACTATCTACCAGATCCTGCCGAGGGCACAAGATCGTAGCCGAGGTATCAAGCTAAACATCGGAGTCCACGTGGAACTACTAGCGAGACTGAAGTCTCTCTGCAAAACATAAATTAAGCAAACGTGAGTACAAATGTACCTAGCAAGACTTACATCAAAGCAAACGTGAGTACAAATGTACCCAGCAAGACTTACACCAGAACTATCTACATATGCATCGGTATCAATAAAGGGGGTGGTGGAGTGTAACTGCAGCAAGCCAGCTTTGACTAAGTGGCTAACCTGAAATAAGACTGCAAGCAACTCTTTTGAGGTGGCGCACACGAGTCCACATGTTCACCATTCAATACACCACTATGGATCCGCTCCCGTCTCCCTACGAGAAGGCCATCCATAGCACTCACACTTATATTGCGCATTTTAGAGTATCCACTTTCACTTGTCTCTGAACTGTTATAGGCAACCCAGAAGTCCATTACCGCGGACACGGCTATTCGAATAGATGATGTTAACCCTGTAGGGGTGTACTTCTTCACACACGCTCTCACCACTTACCGCCGTTTACACGACATGTACTCGGCAACCTTCAAGCGGAAGCCCAACGAGGGTGTCGGCCACGGCCTACCTAAACACTCAAGTCTCTAGTCCAGGTTTATCGCCTATCCAGGTTCCATCCGCAGGGAGTCCGGCCGAGGTTTCCACATACGGCCCCGAACGATGTGAACATGGTTCCCGAGACACCAAACGGGTGCCCGGTACACCGTGCCACGATGTATCTACCGCATCATAGCCCACCCCTAGGGTCAGAGCTACGCACGGCCGCCAACACATAACCTACAAACACCAAAAACTAGTTGCAACTCCTGGACAGAGTACTAGGGTGATTAAGAAGCCGAGAGAGTCCATTGGTTTCGGGCCCAATGCGTGGTAGTAACTGTTTCATGGATCACAAACACAGAACTCAGTTCCTGAGGACGGCTTCAATGAGACAAGCCACCATGTACTCCTACATGGCCTCTCACCGCTACCTTTACCAAATCGTGTTCACACACTTTGCTCTCAACAGTAGGACATGTTTACACACCTTCGATTCATCCCTGATGAATCAGACCTGACTCAACTCTAAGCAGTAGCCGGCATGACAAACAAACATGAATGAGTAGGCACATCAGGGCTCAAACAACTCCTACTCATGCTAGTGGGTTTCATCTATTTACTGTGGCAATGACAGGTCATGCAGAGGAAAAGGGTTCAACTACCGCAGCATGTAGCAGTTGAATCGTTGTTGTCCTAATGCAGTAAAAGAGAGCAAGAGCGAGAGAGTGGGATTGTATCGGAATGAACAAGGGGGTTTTGCTTGCCTGGCACTTCTGAAGATAGTATAACTCTTCATCGGTGTCATTGATCACATCGTCGAAACATACGTCTACCGAGGGGGGAACAATCACCGGCAAACACTGAAAGAATACAATCAATGCCATGCACATTATGATACATGATCATGACATGTCAATATGTTGTGATTTGAGCTAATGCAACTAAAACCAGATTAAATGAAGTTGGTTTGAACCAAAGACTCAAATTCAACTCCATATGTGATTATTTAAATGCCACTTATTTGATTTGACCTGATCAGCAGGCATAAGTTGTTCAAATATGCATGCTAATGCCATAATCAGATTCTTTGGATTTTTCTGATAATTTTTCATATATAAATTATTTCATTTGGAGTTACGATTTAATTTCTATGAATTTTAGAAGTTTTGGGCATTTTCTGGAATTTCTGAATTATTTTAAATCCAGAAAATGATTAACTGCGTTAGCATTACGTCATGCTGGCGTCAGCAGGTCAACAGGGCTGTCCAGGTCAAACCTGACAGGTGTGGCCCACCTTTCATTGACTCAGTGCTAACCAGGGTTTAGTTAAATCCTAACTAAAGTAATTAGATGGGCTGGGGCCCACGGTCAGCGAGTCAGTGGGTTAGCTAAATTTTAATTAGCATCTAAACTAATTAGCAGGGCCTCGGGCCCTCATGTAAATGACCCAGGGGGTCAAACCCTGGTCCACTCGGTCAGACCTATCGGCGACTAACCGCCGACGAGGTCCGAGACGGCGGCGATGCGCGGAATCGCAACACAGGCCACAGCTCCAGGCGCGAATGGCACCGTTGGAACCCCGAGCCTCGTCCGCGTCGGCTGGTGCTAGTGGGGTCACCGGAGACGACCTAGATCGACGTTGGTGTCCGCTTCCGTGGTGGCCGGAGTTCGGGCGCGGACGGTGTCGATGCGACGGTGCACAAGAGGAGAAGACGAAAAGTGCTACGTGCTCCTGGGAGTGTGCTGAGCGCGCTGATGGGCTCGGACGCGAGCTACAGCAGCTGTGGCCGCGGCGACGCCATGGCCGGCGGCGAGGAGTGCTCGGCAAGGTGGTTAGGGTGGTTAGGGGAGGCAATTGAGCACGGGGTTAGGGGGAAAAGGATCATGGCCTCACAGCGCATCGAATGAAGTATTCGGCGGGCTTGAGGAAGGCCTGCAGATGACGGAGTGACGACGACGATCGCTGGATCCCGCGGAAGAAGACGGCGGCGTTCAAGAAGAAGCAGGGCTTCCCGACCAGCGTGGCTCGGCGAGGAGGAGTAGGGCAACGGGGCGGTTCTTCTAGACACGACGGAGAGGCGGGGCAGTGGCTCTGGCCGCGGCGAACGGCGTCGGTGGCGGTGGGCATGCTCGGCCATGGGGAGAGAAAGCGGAGGAGCAAGGGGGGAGAGAACCAGAGAGCGAGAGAGAGGCAGAGAGGTGCGTGGCATCTCCAGGGCGACGTCGGGAGGCGGCTGCAAGCAGGAGGTGGCGCGCGCGTGCTAGCGCGCGTCAGGCACACGCCCTCCTGCCTACTAGCAGGAGGTTGAAGACGGTGGCGACTGCAGTGGGCTGGGCCAGCTGGAGTTGGGCCAGGTGGGCTGCCAGGAGGTAAGTTCCAGGTAAGGTTTTCTCTTCTTTGTTTTATTTCTGTTTTGTTTTGTTTTTATTTATGCATTTTGCCACTGATTCAAAATTCAAAACAAATTCAAAACAGGGCAAAACCTTCTGAATATTTTTATGTTGCCATTATGGACTTTTCCAGAGGCACATAAATAATTCCAGGGCCTTTTGAATTATATTCTATAAAAATGAATATAATCCAAAACTCAAATACTTATTGCTTTAATTTCAAAGTCCCAAAATAATTCCTTCGAAAATGTTCACTATTTTTGGTTTGGTCTCAAAGCCTTGCCAAATTTATCAAACATTTATGAAGTCATTTTGGAAGCAATGAATGCAATTTGAAGGGTTCTTGCCCTTCTTTTAAAATGATTTCTGAAGCTTTCAATTTCCTCATTTCAAGTTTCTTGAAAATAACAGGATGCATGATGCTCAGTGATGCAACTATCTGCAACCAATGCTAGGGCTGTGACAACTCACCCCCACTAAACAAGAATCTCGTCCCGAGATTCAAGACGTGAGGTAAGAAGACAGAGGGAGCACAAGCTAACACGGTCTTCACGATCCAGGTTGCACTCCATAGGAACGTTGACACGATCACCATCTTTGTCTCGATGTCTTGCTCTGAGAACTCCATCCAACGCGATAATGGAAAGAAAAGAAACTCTCAAAGAATCGATCTTCTCGAAGATCGAGCAACTGACGATCAACTCTCAGAATGAGACATAGCGACATCTGTCGAGATGAGACATGATGCACACATGAAGAATGATGGAAATGAGCATATGACAAGGTTTAAATAAGTAGCGGAATTCCCACACCTAGGAGGGTGGTGAACGGTGTCAACGTAGCGAGGAGTTGGGTTGCCATGATACCACAACGAGACACCTTAAAGAAGGTGACTCACAGAGATATTCCCTTAAGTGGCAAAAGAATTACTTTTGATCCATAGATCATTGAAACTCTTCATTCAATCTTAAGGCAATTTACAACTGATCGTTTGAAATAGCTTGAAGAAATGGCATACTCGGACTAGGATGGATGATGTGGACTACCTTGTTTAAGACAACACAAGGGATGATTTTTCTTGCACGTGCTCTTAGGAACTTGAGCATTTCCATATTCATCAAGGTTCTACCAACATCCGTGTCGAGAATCCTGGCAACACATCTTACTACCTTGACAAATAGTGATGGAAAATGCAGATGCATAGAAAGACACCCCTTTCTCAGATTTCACCTTAGCGAGGCCAAGGGAACGAAATCTGGATGATCGACCGGGAGACATTTAGCACCCCGCTTCTAATGTTCTCCTTGATGTGCTAGCACAACCCATTTGTAGATATGGTTTGATAACTAGATCATCAAGTAAAAGGTCGGACTTCGGAAGCTTAAGAATCCATAAGGAATAACTACGGAGGCAGATCCTGCAAGATCCTTATGGGGAGGTGACCAACTTCTTCAACCAAGATATTACAATAATAGACCTTCCGGCTAGGTGGGTTGGCCACGACATCCACGTTACCGGGTTACCGAGAGACCAATATTATAATTCTTGGGACACATTCCAACCATCATATCTGCCTGAGATTCAGATCTGGTTGGTGTTAGGATATTCCAGACTCATCGAATCTAGAAAGAAAAGTGAAAGTTTGCAACACAAATCGACGAGATGACATTGCGAGATTCTTGGGAAATGAACCACGATAGCAAGCTCCAGAACATGAGCTGGTCCTGCTAAACACATGTAGCGACCAGACCTCAAACAGTCTGATCTCTGTGCTCCGGTGTCATCCCTGGATCAGTAATTGCTAACACCACACAGTACTCGGAGGATTTATAGCAGAAGTAGCAATCACACACATATTACATCGAGGTGCTCAGAAGAGAACTTATACCAATAAATATGCTTAAGGCCATCTAATAACGATAAGAGCGGAAGGCTTGGAAGATAAGTGAGTCCATCAACTCCAACGGCATCACTGAGTATAGAACCACGACCTAAAAACTCCTTAATCGTCGTCTGAAAAGTCTGCAACATTAACATTGCAGCCCGAAAACGGGTCAGCACATGGAATATGCTGGCAAGGTAACACATAGAGAGTAATGGAATGAAACAGCTATACTATATGCATATTTGGCTGGTGGAAAGCTCTATGGTTACAGTTTTTGCGTAAAGCCAATTTTTCCCTACTTCAAAGGAATAATTTCATTTAACTATCATGGTAGTTGTTAAACATTGATAATGGTTGACAGCATTCTCAATCCTAATTAAGCATCATCATTAAGCATAACCCAAAAAAATTAATTTAGAATAACATGTTGAGATTCACATGATAATCCAAGTACTAGATACTCAAGATGTCCATAACCGGGGACACGGCTAATCATGATTAGTTTGTTACACTCTACAGAGGTTTGCGCAGTTTTCCCCATAAGACTCGATCGCCTCCATTTGGTTCCTCGCACTACAGGGTGTTTGAGAAGATGAATGACCGAGACATAGTCTTTCAGAAGCACTAGCCCCTTACGATCGGGTAGACCGTACCACCTACATCCCCTACATCTGCTAGTCTACCATTGTAAGAGTTCGCACAACTTAGTCAACTATGCCAGAGCCCATAATGGCTTGTGGCTGCACACGGAAGTTACTAGCATGAATGATCTTATGATCTCTTTGAGCCTGGGTGGCGGTCCAAAAAGAAAACAGGCAAGTCCTGGAATACCCAGGTGCCTCAATCCACCCAGATGTGTGTTTAAGTTGCCACCTTAGATAAACCATTAATTAACAATCTCACATCTGTCAATGGATTCCACTCACCCAATCCACGTCTACTAGCATAGCATGGCATGATAAGCAAACGTAGAAGTAACTCCCAAAGGTTTGAAAAATAAACTGGTTATAGGTACTACCTCATCTACTTCCCATCCCACAATTTAATTAGATCCTAATCATGCAATGTGTGTGGATTGATCTAATGCAATAAAACTGGGTAGTAGAGAAGGTATGATCAAAGTGTTACTTGCCTTGCTGATGATCCAGGAAACCTAGCGATTCGAAGTAACAGGCGGCGCACTCCGGATACTCTATCGCAAACAAACAAACGAGCATACAATAAGTACTCAGCTAATGCACAGGTAAAACTCAAATAAGAGATCTAACCAGAAGGTTCAACTTAAGAACTCCGGTTGGCAAAAGAATCATATCGAACGAAGCAATGAAAGACAAACGGCGAAAGAAAACAACTTCGTTCTAGCAATCTGGATCTAGGGCAAATTTTACAGTAGCAAAATCTTGTTTAGGTTGGTTAAACGGATAGAGGGTTTCGAGACGAATCCCTAGGTGCTTGAATCGCCTGATTCTGATAAACGAGCGAAAAGTTAAACTAAAACGAAAATCGGATCAGGAATCGCGATCAGAAAAATCGCGGATTTAATTCGAGAAAAGAAAAATGAAGAACAGATTAACGAACGAACGTTTGTTATCTGAAACTAAACGATGAACGCGTTCGTTAAAACGAACGAATCGGTGAACGTTCACTAATTAAATAAACCAGAGAAATAAACCGATCTAGGGTTTCGAAAAAAACCAAGGCGGTTATTTTAAAAAAAAAACCGAATGGCGAACGGCGGCGGCTATACCTCCGGCGAGGTACTCCGGCGGGCGTGGCGGGGCTCCGGCGGCGGCGGCGGCTATGCGGGGTGGCGAGGCGGCGCAGCAGCGGCAGCGGCGGCGGCGGCGTGCGGCAGCAGCGCAGGCGGTGGGGCGGCTGCGGCTTGGCGGGCGGCGGGGCGGGGTGAGGTGAGGGGCGGCGGGGCGGCTCGGTATTTAAGAGAGGGAGGGGGGGTGCTGCCTTGGGGGAGGGGGCACGACGGCGGCCCCGAGCCGGACTCGGGCGGCGGCGCGGCTCCGGTCTCCTGGAGGGAGACGCAGGCGGCGGGGTGGGCTGTCGGCTGGGCCTTGGCCCAGTCGGCGCGCGGCGCGTTTTTTAATATATATATTCCGCTCGGAAGAAAAAAAAAGAAATACTAAACGGACTCCAAAATTTCCGAAATAAATTTTCACGGGCTTCTAAAATCAAGCCTCACAAGGTGAACATTTATTTGGGACCTAAATGCAATTTTGAAAAACGCATTTTTTTTCCTAATTTCAAATAAAACACCGAAAAACTCCGAAATAAAATCTTATTTGATTTTATTATTAAATCCTCAATATTTCTTTATTTTGGGAAAGTCATTTTATTCCCTCTCTCATATTTCTGTATTAGAAATAATTGATGATAAAATAAATAAAATCAAATGATCCTATTCTCAAAATTTGAGAGAACTCAAATATGAAAATATCGAAATCCCCAACTCTCTCTGTGGGTCATTGAGTTGCGTAGAATTTCTAGGATCAACCAAAATGCAAAAGAAATATGATATGCATTGATGATCTAATGTATAACATTCCAATTGAAAATTTGGGATGTTACAAACCTACCCCCCCTTAAGATGAATCTCGCCCTCGAGATTCGGGTTGGCTAGAAAATAGGTGAGGGTGGTCCTTGAACAAATCTTCCTCTCGCTCCCAGGTGGCTTCATCCTCTGAGTGGTGGCTCCACTGAACTTTGCAAAACTTTATAACCTTGCTGCGAGTAACTCGGTTGGCAAACTCGAGGATCTTAACTGGCTTATCCTCGTAGGTCAAATCGTTATCCAATTGAATAGTTTCCAAAGGCACTGTATCTCTCAACGGTATGTAAGCCATCTCCGCGTGACACTTCTTTAGGTGAGAAACGTGGAACACATCATGAACTCCTGACAATCCTTCGGGCAATTCCAACTTGTAGGCTACTTCCCCCATACGTTCCAGTACTCGATATGGTCCTACAAATGATGGTGCTAACTTCCCTTTAACTCCAAAACGCTTTGTTCCCCGAAGTGGAGATACTCGAAGATAAGCTCTATCTCCAACTTCATAAACGGTCTCCTTGCATTTAGAATCCGCATAACTCTTCTGTCTGGACTGGGCTACCTTGAGCCTATCACGAATCAACTTCACCTTCTGTTCATACTCTTTAATCAAGTCAGGACCAAACAACTGACGGTCTCCAACTTCGACCCATGACAACGGTGTCCTGCACCTCCTTCCGTACAAGGCTTCAAAAGGGGCCATCTTTAAACTGGTTTGGTAACTGTTGTTGTAAGGGAACTCTGCATATGGCAAATTGTCGTCCCAACTAGATCCATAATCTAGCGCACAAGCTCTCAGCATATCCTCCAAAATTTGATTGACTCTCTCGGTCTGTCCATCTGTCTGTGGATGAAAAGCTGTACTGAATTCTAGCCTGGTTCCCAAAGTTTCGTGCAACTGCTTCCAGAACTTTGAGGTAAACTGGGTTCCTCTATCTGATACGATACTCCTTGGAACTCCATGCAGACATACGATCCTGGTCATGTATATCTTTTCCAACTTAGCACTAGTGTAAGTGGTCTTTACTGGGATGAAATGAGCTACTTTCGTCAATCGATTGACTACAACCCAAATTGAGTCATAGCCTGAACGAGTCCTGGGCAATCCCGTGGTAAAATCCGTGCCTAGCTTATCCCACTTCCATTCGAGTATCGACAATGGTTGTAACAATCCTGCTGGCTTCTGATGCTCTGCCTTTACTCTCTGGCATACATCACAAACTGCTACATACTCCGCAATATCCTTCTTCATTCCGGTCCACCAGAAAATATCCTTCAAATCCAAATACATCTTGGTGTTTCCTGGGTGAATCGAATATGGTGAGTCGTGTGCCTCTTGCAGTATCAACTTCCTGATCTCCGGGTCATTGGGCACGTAAACACGGTCTTCAAACCATAGGGTGTCGTGTTCATCCTCACAAAATCCTTTAGCTTTTCCTTTGCTTAGTTTCTCCTTTATAGCGGCAATCTCTTTGTCAGCTTTCTGAGCTTCTCTGATTCTATCCATCAAAGTTGACTGAATCTCCAATGCTGCTACATAGCCTCTCGGAACTATTTCCAAACATAGTTCACGAAGATTTTCTGCTAACTCCTTGGGTATTTCTCCCGTCATTAATGTATTGACATGGCTCTTGCGGCTTAATGCGTCAGCTACTACATTAGCCTTTTCGGGGTGATAATGCAATTTCATATCATAATCCTTGATAAGGTCCAACCATCTCCTTTGTCTGATATTCAACTCCTTCTGGGTGAAAATGTACTTCAAACTCTTATGATCCGTGTACACCTCACAATGATTACCAATGAGAAAATGTCTCCATGTTTTCAACGCATGCACTACGGCTGCTAACTCCAAATCATGCGTGGCATAATTCAAATCATGAGGCTTCAGTTGTCTTGAGGCATATGAAACAACTCTCCCTTCCTGCATAAGCACTGCTCCAAGTCCTTGACGTGAAGCGTCGCAGTACACCTCATAATCTTTGGTCTGGTCTGGCAAAATCAACACTGGTGAGGTAACCAAACGTTTCTTCAACTCCTGGAAACTAGCCTCACACTCCTCTGTCCATATGAACTTGGTATCCTTCTTCAACAACTCAGTCATAGGCTTCGCAATCTTTGAGAAATTCTCAATAAATCTCCGGTAGTATCCTGCGAGTCCAAGAAAACTCTGGATCTCTCCAACTGTTGTTGGGGCTTCCCACGTGGTCACGGTTTCAAATTTAGCGGGATCTACTGCTATACCTTCTCCAGATATAACATGTCCGAGGAATCCTACTTCCTTCAACCAAAACTCACATTTGCTGAAATTGGCATATAATTGATGTTCTCTGAGTTTTCGAAGTACCAAACGCAAATGCTCCTTATGTTCCTCTTCATTCTTCGAATAAACCCGGATATCATCAATGAACACTACGACGAACTTATCCAAGAACTCCATAAACACTTTGTTCATCATGTTCATAAAATAGGCAGGTGCGTTAGTCAGACCAAATGACATAACGGTATACTCATACAACCCATATCTGGTAGTAAAAGCTGTCTTCGGAATATCCTGTTCTCGAATCTTCAACTGGTGGTATCCTGATCGCAGATCGATCTTGGAAAATACCTTAGCTCCTTGCAATCGATCAAACAGATCGTTGATCATTGGTAGTGGGTACTTGTTCTTGATCGTTACTTCATTCAATCCTTGATAATCAACAACCATCCTTAACGATCCATCCTTCTTCTCCACTAGAAGTACTGGCGATCCCCAAGGTGAAGAACTTGGGCGAATATATCCCTTATCCAGTAACTCCTTAATCTGCTTCTTAATTTCCACCAAATCCTTTGTTGGCATCCTATATGGTCTCTTTGATATTGGCCCTGTGCCTGGCAATAGCTCAATCAAAAACTCAATATCTCTATCCGGTGGCATGCCTGGCAACTCTTCTGGGAATACATCAGGGAAATCCCTTACCACTGGTACTTCCTCCTGCACAACTCCTGTTAGGCAATTTACCTGGGCACTCTTTGGCACATGCCGGGATACATACTTGATCCTTCTCCCTTCTAGGGTAGTAAGAAAAATTGACTTACTAGCACATTCAATATTTCCTTCATACTTTGATAACCAATCCATGCCTAATATCACATCCAATCCTTGAGATTTCAATACTATTAGGTCTGAGGGAAAAACATAGTTACCAATCCTTAATGGTAACCGATCACACCATAGACTAGCCACATATTCTGCTCCGGGCGAGGTTACTAACATAGGTGACCTAAGGGCTTGGGTTGGTAGGTTATACTTATCCACAAATCCCCTTGAGATGTATGAGTGCGATGCACCAGTATCAAAAAGAACTAGTGCAGTAAATGACTTAACCAAAAACTTACCTATTACTGCATCGGGCTGAGCTTCAACCTCCTCCACGCTAACGTGGTTCACCTGTCCCCTGTTGAAAGGGTTCGGTTTCTTCCCAGAACTTCCATTGCCATTTTGGCCTTCAGGACATTCATTGGCATAATGTCCGGTCTTCGAACACTTATAGCAAGTGACTTGGCTCAAGTCCTTCTTGGCTGGGGTTGAGGGGTTGGTGCGGTTCTGGCCGTTGCTTCCTCCATTGCCATTACCATTCTTGGTGCCATTGTGATTGTGCGAGCTACCTCCTCCATGGGTATGCTGAAAATGTCCTCCTGGTCTAGGGGTAAAACGTGGCTTCTGCTGAGCTCCTGAATTGTACTTTCCTTGTCCATACTTCCTCTTGTGATTCTCAATTTGCTGCTGCTTCCCTTCAATCATAAGAGCACGATCTACCAACTCCTAGTAGTTGTTGAAGGTGGCTACCATCAACTGCATGCTCAACTCATCATTCAGTCCTTCCAGAAACTTCTCTTGCTTAGCTGCATCCGTAGAGACGTCATTTGGGGCATAACGTGCTAACTTACTAAATTCCTCCACATACTGGCCAACTGTCCGTCCTCCTTGGCGCAAGTTACAAAACTCACGCTTCTTCATGGCCATAGCTCCTGCTGAAACATGGGCAGTACGGAAAGCCTGCTGAAACTGGTCCCATGTGACAGTGCCTACTGGGAAAGTGGCTGTGAAATTCTCCCACCATGATGCTGCGGGTCCTTCTAACTGATGTGCGGCAAACTTCACCTTCTCCGCATCTGTGCATCCTGCTGTGGTCAACTCCCTAGCTATCTTGCGGAGCCAATCATCTGCTACTATCGGCTCGGTGCTACTGGAAAACACCGGCGGATTCAGCCTAAGAAAACGGGCTAAGTGGTCAACAGGTGGTGGTGGTGGTGGGTTGTTATTGTTGTTCCCCCGATTTTGATTCTGTACTAGCAACTGCATCAATGTGTTCTGCTGCTGGATCAACTCGGTGAGCTCCGGTGGGAAGGCAAATCCGGGGTCACGTCTCGGAGGCATCTGAGGGTTTAGAAAAGATGAGATATAAGAATAGAGGGGGTCTAAAGAGAAAACACTACCGATATGCACATGAGGCAAAAGCAAACAATTCACTTCATTCAATCAAACAAGGGCATACAATCGATCTAACTATCGCAAAAGTGCTCGGGCTACTATATTTACATGGTAGACTACTACTACTGAGGAGGTGGTCTACTAGAAATATTCTTCGGTCGTTGACTCCATGATATCTACTCCAGCTTCATCAACTTAGTCATCATCGCTACTGTCTGGTTCCGAGTTGATGCCGTCGATGATGATGTAGTCTTCTGGGTTAATTTCCTTGGGTTCTTTGTCTTCAGCTACTGGTGTCGGGCCTCCCATAAATATTCCAATCTTCTTGATCAGGTCGTCATTCTTCTCCACTAATACTTCAATTTCTTCTTCATAATCTTCACGTGTAGCCTTGAGTTCTTCCTCCAGTTCCTTGATTCTATTCTTAGCCTTCTTCAGATCTATCATGTCGGCACACATCTAGTTCTCCTGGCGTTGAATGTGCTGGTTTAATTCCTGGATAAAAGCTGCGATTGATCTATCCTTCCTGGTGCTGATCATCTCCCAGTGTTCATCTCGGCACCCACAAATCTGGTAGATAGTATCCTTGAGATCCTTGCTGTAGACTTCTCCAATGCGTCCCATGGCAATGTGAGCTGCCATGCTCTTTCCTAGACTCCAAGTTGGTGCATCAAAACAAATCTCAATGGGCTCAGTGACTGGCATGAACGTCCTTCCTGGAACTTGAACTTGAATCATCCAGCGCTCTTCTTCAGGTAAAGTGGCGTTGTAGGTTCCCATGAAGCTTGGTACTCCTATGTTCAGGTATCTAGTGACTTCCTTCAAGTGTCGTCCAAAGGGTGTATCTTCATTCGGTTGTGTGAATTTGTTCCTTGCATCCGCCATCCTAAAGAGTAGAAAAGATGAGGAGTCAGAAGAGAAGAGAGTGAATAGTGATCTAGGTCTTTTAGCTTAGTGGTCGTGTCCTACAGTCAATGTGTGCTCTGATACCATCTCTGTAGTGACCAGACTGTAGCGACCAGACCTCAAACGGTCTGATCTCTGTGCTCCGGTGTCATCCCTGGATCAGTAATGCTGACACCACACAGTACTCGGAGGATTTATAACAGAGTAGCAATCACACACTTATTACATCGGTGTCTCAAAAGAGAACTTATTACAATAAATATGGCTTAAGGCCATCTAATAACGATAACAGCGGAAGGCTTGGAAGATAAGTGAGTCCATCAACTCCAACGGCATCACTGAGTATAGAACCACGACCTAAAAACTCCTTAATCGTCGTCTGAAAAGTCTGCAACATTAACGTTGCAGCCCGAAACGGGTCAGCACATGGAATATGCTGGCAAGTAACACATAGAGAGTAATGGAATGAAACAGCTATACTATATGCATATTTGGCTGGTGGAAAGCTCTATGGTTACAGTTTTGCGTAAGGCCAATTTTTCCCTACTATCAAAGGAATAATTATTTAACTATCATGGTAGTTGTTAAACATTGAGAATGGTTGACAGCATTCTCAATCCCAATTAAGCATCATCATTAAACAAAACCCAACAAAATTAATTTAGAGTAACCTGTTGAGATTCACATGATAATCCAAGTACTAGATACTCAAGATGTCCATAACCGGGGACACGGCTAATCATGATTAGTTTGTTACACTCTGCAGAGGTTTGCGCACTTTTCCCCACAAGACTCGATCGCCTCCGTTTGGTTTCTCGCACTACATGGTGTTTGAGAAGACGGATGACCGAGACATAGTCTTTCAGAAGCGCTAGCACCTTACGATCGGGTAGACCGTACCACCTACATCCCCTAAATCTGCTAGTCTACCACTGTAAGAGTTCGCACAACTTAGTCAACTATGCTAGAGCCCATAATAGCTTGTGGCTGCACACGGAAGTTTCTAGTATGAATAGTCTCATGATCCCTTTGAGCCTGGGTGGCGGTCCAAAAGAAAAGGCAAGTCCTGGAATACCCAGGTGCCTCAATCCACCCAGATGTGTGTTTAAGTTGCCACCTTAGATAAACCATTAATTAACAATCTCACATCTGTCATGGATTTCACTCACCCAATCCACGTCTACTAGCATAGCATGGCATAAGCAAACGTAGAAGTAACTCCCAAAGGTTTGATAATAAACTGGTAATAGGTACTACCTCATCTACTTCCCATCCCACAATTTAATTAGATCCTAATCATGCAATGTGTGAGGATTGATCTAATGCAATAAAACTGGGTAGTAGAGAAGGTATGATCAAAGTGTTACTTGCCTTGCTGATGATCCGGGAAACCTAGCGATTCGAAGTAACAGGCGGCGCACTCCGGATACTCTATCGCAAACAAACAAAGCATACAATAACGGCTAGGTGGGTTGGCCACGACATCCACGTTACCGGGTTACCGAGAGACCAATATTATAATTCTTGGGACACATTCCAACCATCATATCTGCCTGAGATTCAGATCTGGTTGGTGTTAGGATATTCCAGACTCATCGAATCTAGAAAGAAAAGTGAAAGTTTGCAACA
The DNA here is from genome assembly GCF_003073215.2 of Triticum urartu. Lineage (NCBI taxonomy): Eukaryota > Viridiplantae > Streptophyta > Magnoliopsida > Poales > Poaceae > Triticum > Triticum urartu. The sequence goes on along the minus strand of NC_053027.1, from coordinate 251,285,722 downwards.
CAAATCGACGAGATGACATTGCGAGATTCTTGGGAAATGAACCACGATAGCAAGCTCCAGAACATGAGCTGGTCCTGCTAAACACATGTAGCGACCAGACCTCAAACAGTCTGATCTCTGTGCTCCGGTGTCATCCTGGATCAGTAATGCTAACACCACACAGTACTCGGAGGATTTATAGCAGAGTAGCAATCACACACATATTACATCGAGTGTCTCAGAAGAGAACTTATTACAATAAATATGGCTTAAGGCCATCTAATAACGATAAGAGCGGAAGGCTTGGAAGATAAGTGAGTCCATCAACTCCAACGGCATCACTGAGTATAGAACCACGACCTAAAAACTCCTTAATCGTCGTCTGAAAAGTCTGCAACATTAACGTTGCAGCCCGAAAACGGGTCAGCACATGGAATATGCTGGCAAGGTAACACATAGAGAGTAATGGAATGAAACAACTATACTATATGCATATTTGGCTGGTGGAAAGCTCTATGGTTACAGTTTTTGCATAAAGCCAATTTTTCCCTACTTCAAAGGAATAATTTTATTTAACTATCATGGTAGTTGTTAAACAATGAGAATGGTTGACAGCATTCTCAATCCCAATTAAGCATCATCATTAAACATAACCCAACAAAATTAATTTAGAGTAACATGTTGAGATTCACATGATAATCCAAGTACTAGATACTCAAGATGTCCATAACCGGGGACACGGCTAATCATGATTAGTTTGTTACACTCTGCAGAGGTTTGCGCACTTCTCCCCACAAGACTCGATCGCCTCCGTTTGGTTTCTCGCACTACAGGGTGTTTGAGAAGACGGATGACCGAGACATAGTCTTTCAGAAGCACTAGCACCTTACGATCGGGTAGACCGTACCACCTACATCCCCTACATCTGCTAGTCTACCACTGTAAGAGTTCGCACAACTTAGTCAACTATGCTAGAGCCCATAATAGCTTGTGGCTGCACATGGAAGTTTCTAGTATGAATAGTCTTATGATCCCTTTGAGCCTGGGTGGTGGTCCAAAAGAAAACAGGCAAGTCCTGGAATACCCAGGTGCCTCAATCCACCCAGATGTGTGTTTAAGTTGCCACCTTAGATAAACCATTAATTAACAATCTCACATCTGTCAATGGATTCCACTCACCCAATCCACGTCTACTAGCATAGCATGGCATGATAAGCAAACGTAGAAGTAACTCCCAAAGGTTTGAAAAATAAACTGGTAATAGGTACTACCTCATCTACTTCCCATCCCACAATTTAATTAGATCTTAATCATGCAATGTGTGTGGATTGATCTAATGCAATAAAACTGGGTAGTAGAGAAGGTATGATCAAAGTGTTACTTGCCTTGTTGATGATCCGGGAAACCTAGCGATTCGAAGTAACAGGCGGCGCACTCCGGATACTCTATCGCAAACAAACAAACGAGCATACAATAAGTACTCAGCTAATGCACAGGTAAAACTCAAATAAGAGATCTAACCAGAAGGTTCAACTTAAGAACTCCGGTTGGCAAAAGAATCATATCGAACGAAGCAATGAAAGACAAACGGCGAAAGAAAACAACTTCGTTCTAGCAATCTGGATCTAGGGCAAATTTTACAGTAGCAAAATCTTGTTTAGGTTGGTTAAACGGATAGAGGGTTTCGAGACGAATCCCTAGGTGCTTGAATCGCCTGATTCCGATAAACGAGCGAAAAGTTAAACTAAAACAAAAATCGGATCAGGAATCGCGATAAGAAAAATCGCGGATCTAATCCGAGAAAAGAAAAATGAAGAACAGATTAACGAATGAACGTTCGTTATCTGAAACTAAACGATGAACACATTCATTAAAATGAACGAATCGGTGAACGTTCACTAATTAAATAAACCAGAGAAATAAACCGATCTAGGGTTTCGAAAAAAAACCGAGGCAGTTACTTTAAAAAAAACGAACGGCGGCGGCTACCTCCGGCGGGCGGGGTGGGGCTCCGGCGGCGGCGACGGCTATGCGGGGCGGCGGGGCGGCGCAGCAGCAGCAGCGGCGGCGGCGGGGCGGCTGCGGCTTGGCGGGCGGCGGGGCGGGGTGAGGTGAGTGGCGGCGGGGCGGCCCGGTATTTAAGAGAGGGAGGGGGGGGTGCTGCCTTGGTGGAGGGGGCACGGCGGCGGCCCCGAGCCGGACTCGGGCGGCGGCGCAGCTTCGGTCTCCTGGAGGGAGACGCAGGTGGCGGGGTGGGCCGTCGGCTGGGCCTTGGCCCAGTCGGCGCGCGGCGCGTTTTTTTATATATATTCCGCTCGGAAGAAAAGAAAAAAAAGAAATACTAAACGGACTCCAAAATTTCCGAAATAAATTTTCACGGGCTTCTAAAATCAAGCCTCACAAGGTGAAAATTTATTTGGGACCTAAATGCAATTTTGAAAAATGCATTTTTTTTCTTCCTAATTTCAAATAAAACACCGAAAAACTCCGAAATAAAATCTTATTTGATTTTATTATTAAATCCTCAATATTTCTTTATTTTGGTAAAATCATTTTATTCCCTCTCTCATATTTCTTTATTAGAAATAATTGATGATAAAATAAATAAAATCAAATGATCCTATTCTCAAAATTTGAGAGAACTCAAATATGAAAATATCGAAATCCCCAACTCTCTCCGTGGGTCATTGAGTTGCGTAGAATTTCTAGGATCAACCAAAATGCAAAAGAAATATGATATGCATTGATGATCTATAACATTCCAAATTGAAAATTTGGGATGTTACAACACATGTGAACATGCTGTCCTAGACAAGCATGACCACATAGTAGTCTTATAGTAAAACACTACCGAGTTCAGATTGGGAACCATCATCGAGGATAACGAAGTCCTAACATAGGTCATGACTAGCTCTTATGAAGGAACTCCTTCTTCTTGAACAAATCAATCAGTGGCTTGGTGTGCTAGGGATACGTATGGAATGAAGATGATCAGTCTATCAGACCATAGAATACTTCGCACGTGCATGACTGACTTGGGATGATTCCAGAGGAGGTAAAACAAGCCTTCTCAAATTCATGGCGGCAACTTGCATCAAGTGCACATGAATTAGAGGGACTCACTTCTTTCGTCCAAACATATGCTTCACGAACGGGTCATGAAGAAAATGCTTACACAAGTTTCCAACACTAGTGTAATGTTCAACCAAATCATGGAGGAGACCAAGATGTTGTCGATGGGCTCAACAACAATTCATCCAGGTTTCCGTATAAATGGAACTCCATAATCATGTGAACAAGGTGTTAGCATTAGTCAGACCCAAAAGATATAATGGTGTATGCTCAAGGAACAACCACGAGTAAGACAACATTATGATTATCGTTGGTTCTTATTTGATTTGACGCTAGCCCATACTCAAATCATGGATTGGTTAAGACAATAGCACCGACAGTTGATCACGAGGATCAATCGATGAAGATGTCCTCTTTCTTCAACACACACACACCAAAGATATCCCTTAACATGATCTAAGTCAGACAAGCTTTTATCTTCCAACTCTCCAAGTTATTGTTTAGCTTAACCAACTAGCTCAGGGGTATCCAACACAGATTCTTGGAGAATGGGTGGTTTGGAGGAAAAACCAGCATGATCATGAACTCAACATCACGGTCAGGTGACAACCTGGTAATACTTCCGAGAAGATATTCGGAACATCATGAACCAGCGATATGTTACTAAGCTCGAGAACAATCTTGCTTTTCAGAGCAAGACGATACGAATAAATAAGCAAGGGATTGAATAATCCTAACTCATTGATAGAAGAGTGCACCGGAAATAAGGACAAGGTAGCACGATCAATCCTAGAATAGTGTTTCGATAACCAACACGCTAAGAATGATATTAGTGTCCATTAACTACCGAGCAACACGGTTGCTAGGAGTATTGATTTCACACATCATGGTTCACTTGCCGGCATTCCGGTTGCAACAACACGGAACCGAGGAATGAAAAATGATGGCAAGAAGTATCACTGCGTCAAGAATTCATGAGAGATGGTGCAATTCTCATGAAAATCCTGACATAAAGGGGGTAATACTCCAGGGTAGAATAGAGCAAAAGCTGGATGGGCATTTGATCTGCAGAACACAACTACTTTGACTCAATCCTGGATATGGATGAGGTACTGGAGTTTGTTTTTCCTAGTCATTCTGAAATAGGATGGCTTAACGGACCACATGAATAATAAGCATCGATAACATGGATGCACAATTACTCCTGACTATCAATTGATAGACGATGGTCGGAATACAAATGAAGAGGGACAACTCAAGAGGACATATATCTTTCTGAGTTGTGGATGCATAGATTAACATGTCGAACCAAGTTCAACAGGTTTCTTCCAGATAACCCATGCATAAAGGTAGAACTGGCAGAATCACAATTATGAATGGAGGACTCCTCAAGAGTACTCTGATTGTGATATTTTGGTTCAAAGAACTTTTGCCTTAATGGTTCATGGTATTTGGAAGAAAGAAATACCACGGACCTCGAGGACTGTCGCAAGGTTACTAATATCCTAAAGGAACGAGCAAACATTATCAACAGGAGGTAAGTAGGGTGAATCTCGGGTTCAAGAACCCAGGAATGGAATACCTACTACTAAATGGCATCACGGGATGCTTTCGAGAATGGTGGCCAGAATCATCACACCGGAAACACAAAACATGGCTAGATTACTAGGTGACTCCCTAAAACACCTAGGGTCATAATAATAGCTCCAACATATATGTCAAGGCAATAGAGTACCTCAACTGACCAGTAGTGTGATTAATCTGGCCCAAATGGACATCAGAAACAGGAGGAAGGGGTTTGCAAATGCATCTGACTACTTAGAAACCTGGGATGACTCGGACAACATAACGGCTGTAAATGCTCAAATTATTTGAGACATCCTGCAAAATAGTGGCATAACCATTCAACAACACAATATCAAGGTTCCGAGATCAACTGTCAACATACGGAAGTAGTAGGAACGGAACTGGGGCTTGAAACTATCAATTCTATAAGTCTATGGATTAGAAACATGTCATCCTGATAGATAGATGAGACTGCCTAGTTCTTAATCCCCGTAGAAAAGAAGAGATTGACTCAGATCAGAAGGACATAAGGTAAAGGAGTAAAAAGAGCCTTGCATTCCCTTCTACAATCAATTCCCCTACATAACTAAAGCATTTCTAGACACAAGTTCGACCAGTTTGGCTTGGTACTCCTACAGGCAGTCAGGCTCTGATACCAAAGCTGTCAGGACCCCGATGCTAAGTCACACCGATCTAGCATGTAACACTTCATATCACTTTGCGGCCTCACGCACGGTATTCCCACGGGTGCCACCTTACCTGGCCCGGGGCCGTTTGCGCCTTTTGGCTCACGTATATGATAGTGTCGCTAGCATCCATATGACAGAGAACCCGGGCCGACATGGCTAGTCGTGAACCCAAAGAAGCATTAACCTATGGGGACATGCATACATGAATCATATCGAGCATGTCAGTCATCAGCGAGTGAATCTGGGCTGTAGCACTGGGCTGACAGGGCTCCGGGGAACCCGGGCTATAGCAGGCTAGGCAGGACTCCGGATGTCACTGCGTGACATTTCCCCGAAGGGATAGACATAGGAACAAAGTGAAACACATGCCGGCCAGTCAAGTGTCCTGAGCAGTAGTGCTGGGCTAATAGGAATACGGTGAACCGGGCTGTAGCGGACTACTATGGCTCATGGAAGCACTAGACTACATTTCCCCATAAGAGAGGCTGCCAAGGATAAACAACTAGATTGTCGGATCCCACACATACCAAGCATTTCAGTCATACACACAATATGCTCGATATGTGCAAATACAACATGGCATCACAACATAACTCTACGACTCAAGTATTTATTCATTAGGCTCCGAGGAGCGAGATATTACAAACATGGATCTCATGACCCAACAATCATAGCATACAAATCAAAGCACAAGCGGAAGATTAACATGTCTGAGTACAGACATCTACGAATGAAAAAGGCTAAGAAGTCTGACTATCTACCAGATCCCGCCGAGGGCACAAGATCGTAGCTGAGGTATCAAGCTAAACATCGGAGTCCACGTGGAACTACTAGCGAGACTGAAGTCTCTCTTCAAAACATAAATTAAGAAAACGTGAGTACAAATGTACCCAGCAAGACTTACATCAAAGCAAACGTGAGTACAAATGTACCCAGCAAGACTTACATCAGAACTATCTACATATGCATCGGTATCAATAAAGGGGGTGGTGGAGTTTAACTACAGCAAGCCATCTTTGAATTAGTGGCTAACCTGAACTACGACTGCAAGCAACTCTTTTGAGGTGGCGCACACGAGTTCACATATTCACCATTCAATACACCACTATGGATCCGCTCCCGTCTCCCTACGAGAAGGCCATCCATAGCACTCACACTTATCTTGCGCATTTTAGAGTATCCACTTTCACTTGTCTATGAACTGTTATAGGCAACCCAGAAGTCCATTACCGCGGACACGGCTATTCGAATAGATGATGTTAACCCTGCAGGGGTGTACTTCTTCACACACGCTCTCACCACTTACCGCTGTTTACACGACATGTACTCGGAAACCTTCAAGCGGAAGCCCAATGAGGGTGTCGGCCACGACCTACCTAAACACTCAAGTCTCTAGTCCAGGTTTATCCCCTATCCAGGTTCCATCCGCAGGGAGTCCGGCCGAGGTTTCCACATACGGCCCCGAACGATGTGAACAGGGTTCCCGAGACACCAAACGGGCGCCCGGTACACCGTGCCACGGTGTATCTACCGCATCATAGCCCACCCCTAGGGTCAGAGCTACGCACGGCCGCCAACGCATAACCTACAAACACCAGAAACTAGTTGCAACTCCTGGACAGAGTACTAGGGTGATTAAGAAGCCGAGAGGGTCCATTGGTTTCGGGCCCAATGAGTGGTAGTAACTATTTCATGGATCACAAACACAGAACTCAGTTCCTGAGGACGGCTTCAATGAGACAACCCACCATGTACTCCTACATGGCCTCTCACCGCTACCTTTACCAAATCGTGTTCACACACTTAGCTCTCAACAATAGGACATGTTTACACACCTCCGATTCATCCCCGATGAATCAGACCTGACTCAACTCTAAGCAGTAGCAGGCATGACAAACAAACATGAATGAGTAGGCACATTAGGGCTCAAACAACTCCTACTCATGCTAGTGGGTTTCATCTATTTACTGTGGCAATGACAGGTCATGCAGAGGAAAAGGGTTCAACTACCGCAGCATGTAGCAATTGAATCGTTGTTGTCCTAATGCAGTAAAAGAGAGCAAGAGCGAGAGAGTGGGATTGTATCGGAATGAACAAGGGGGTTTTGCTTGCCTGGCACTTCTGAAGATAGTATAACTCTTCATCGATGTCGTTGATCACATCGTCGAAACATACGTCTACCGAGGGGGGAACAATCACCGCCAAACACTGAAAGAATACAATCAATGCAATGCACATTATGATGCATGATCATGACATGTCAATATGTTGTGGTTTGAGCTAATGCAACTAAAACCAGATTAAATGAAGTTGGTTTGAACCAAAGACTCAAATTCAACTCCATATGTGATTATTTAAATGCCACTTATTTGATTTTATCTGATCAGCAGGCATAAGTTGTTCAAACATGCATGATAATGCCATAATCAGATTCTTTGGATTTTTCTGATAATTTTTCATATATAAATTATTTCATTTGGAGTTACGGTTTAATTTCTATGAATTTTAGAAGTTTTGGGCATTTTTTGGAATTTCTAAATTATTTTAAATCCAGAAAATGATTAGCTGCGTCAGCATTACGTCATGCTGGCATCAGCAGGTCAATAGGGCTGTCCAGGTCAAACCTAACAGGTGCGGCCCACCTGTCATTGACTCAGTGCTAACCAGGGTTTAGTTAAATCCTAACTAAAGTAATTAGAAGGGCTGGGGCCCATGGTCAGCGAGTCAGTGGGTTAGCTAAATTTTAATTAGCATCTAAACTAATTAGCAGGGCCTCGGGCCCTCATGTTAATGACCCAGGGGGTCAAACCCTGGTCCACTTGGTCAAACCTGCCGGCGACTAACCACCGGCGAGGTCCGAGACGGCGGCGATGCGCGGAATCGCAGCATAGGCCACGGTTCGAGGCGCGGATGGCACCGTTGGAACCCTGAGCCTCGTCCGCGTCGGCTGGTGCTTGTGGGTTCACCGGAGACGACCTAGATCGATGGCGGTTTCCGCTTCCGCGGTGGCCGGAGTTCGGGCATGGACGGTGTCGATGCTACGGTGCACAAGAGGAGAAGACGAAGAGTGCTACGTGCTCCTGGGAGTGTGCTGAGCGCGCTGATGGGCTCGGACGCGAGCTACAACAGCTGTGGCCGCGGCGGCGCCATGGCCGGCGGCGAGGAGTGCTCGGCAAGGTGGTTAGGGAGGTTAGGGGAGGTAATCGAGCACGGGGTTAGGGGGAAAAGGATCGTGGCCTCACAGCGCATCGATTGAAGTATTCGGCGGGCTTGGGGAAGGCCTGTAGACGACGGAGCGACGACGGCGATCGCCGGATCTCGCGGAAGAAGATGGCGGCGTTCAAGAAGAATTAGGGCTTCCCGACCCCCGCGGCTCGGCGAGGAGGAGTAGGGCAACGGGGCGGTTCTTCTAGACACGACGGAGAGGCGGGGCAGTGGCTTTGGCTGCGGTGAACGGCGTCGGTGGCGGTGGGCATGCTCGACCATGGGGAGAGAAAGCAGAGGAGCGAGGGGGGGGGAGAGAACCAGAGAGCGAGAGAGAGGCAGAGAGGTGCGTGGCATCTCCAGGGCGACGTCGGGAGGTGGCTGCAAGTAGGAGGTGGCGCGCGCATGCTGGCGCGCGTCGGGCACACGCCCTCCTGCCTACTGGCAGGAGGTTGAAGACGGTGGCCACTGCAGTGGGCTGGGCCAGCTGGAGTTGGGCCAGGTGGGCTGCCAGGAGGTAAGCGCCAGGTAAGGTTTTCTCTTCTCTGTTTTATTTCTGTTTTGTTTTTATTTATACATTTTGCCACTGATTCAAAATTCAAAACAAATTCAAAACAGGGCAAAACCTTCTGAATATTTTTATGTTGCCATTATGGACTTTTCCAGAGGCACATAAATAATTCTAGGGCCTTCTGAATTATATTCTATAAAAATGAATATAATCCAAACTCAAATACTTATTGCTTTAATTTCAAAGTCCCAAAATAATTGCTTCAAAAATGTTCACTATTTTTGGTTTGGTCTCAAAGCCTTGCCAAATTTATCAAACATTTATGAAGTCATTTTGGAAGCAATGAATGCAATTTAAAGGGTTCTTGCCCTTCTTTTAAAATGATTTCTGAGGCTTTCAATTTCCTCATTTCAAGTTTCTTGAAAATAACAGGATGCATGATGCTCACTGATGCAACTATCTGCAACCAATGCTAGGGCTGTGACACCTATTAATGTTGAAAGTAATATTATCCAAACTATGACACCAGAAGAACACATAAAAGAGTCCTTCCGGAACACTCCAGAATCGTGAAAATAAGGAGGTACATGATACGATAAGTAAACGGACTCCAAAAAATCCGCAGAAATATTTTTTATCAGTTTTGGAATATTTAAGAATTTTGGGAATAAAGAAACTTCCAGGAAGCGCCCCCTGGTGGGCACAAGACACCAGGGCGCGCTAGGCTTGCCTGGCGCGCTTAGGTGGGTTGTGCCCACCTCTCACACCTTTTTTACTTTGTTTTTCTACCATATACTTGTCATCCAAGATAAAAAAATCTATATATACTTCCCGAACCTGTTGATCTATCGCGGAGAAATCCCATGTTCTCTTTTCTTGTTGTTTTCTGCTAGATCTGTCGGGCCAGGCATCATGTCTTCTTCTTCCTCCAACAACATGGAAGAGGATGCTTGGTTGATGAAGATCGAGCTGAAGAGAGAAGAGCCCGTGGAAGCCGTTGAAGGAGATGAGAGCAAGGAGGTTACCGTAGATCAACCTCCGGTCTTCGAAGAAGCGCTGCCAGCTGAGGAGGAGGAGGAAGATATCCTTAAACCTTACCTTACTCATCTTACTCCTGCTGAAATTGAAGCCTTTCGCATCATTGAAATAGTTCGCATACAAAATAAGTATCTCACTCGTGAAAATATTCTGCATCAAGAGCACATCACTGATGAACCACAAGTATAGGGGATCTATCATAGTCCTTTCGATAAGTAAGAGTGTCAAACCCAACGAGGAGCAGAAGGAAATGATAAGCGGTTTCCAGCAAGGTATTCTCTGCAAGTACTGAAATAAGTGGTAACAGATAGTTTTGTGATAGGATAATTTGTAACGAGCAACAAGTAACAAAAGTAAATAAGGTGCAGCAAGGTGGCCCAATCCTTTTTGTAGCAAAGGACAAGCCTGGACAAACTCTTATATGGTGTAAAGCGCTCCCGAGGACACATGGGAATATCGTCAAGCTAGTTTTCATCACGTTCATATGATTCGCGTTCGGTAGTTTGATAATTTGGTATGTGGGTGGACCGGTGCTTGGGTACTGTCCTTACTTGGACAAGCATCCCACTTATGATTAACCTCTATTGCAAGCATCCGCAACTACAGCAAAAGTATTAAGGTAAACCTAACCATAGCATGAAACATATGGATCCAAATCAGCCCCTTACGAAGCAACACATAAACTAGGGTTTAAGCTTCTGACACTCTAGCAACCCATCATCTACTTATTACTTCACAATGCCTTCCTCTAGGCCCAAATAATGGTGGAGTGTCATGTAGTCGACGTTCACATAACACCACTAGAGGAGAGACAACATACATCTCATCAAAATATCAAACGAATACCAAATTCACATGACTACTAATAGCAAGACTTCTCCCATGTCCTCAGGAACAAAAGTAACTACTCACAAAGCATAAACATGTTCATAATCAGAGGGGTATTAATATGCATATAGGATCTGAACATATGATCTTCCACCAATTGAACCAACTAGCATCAACTACAAGGAGTAATTAACACTACTAGCAACCTACTAGCACCAATCCCGGACTTGGAGGCAAGAATTGGATACAAGAGATGAACTAGGGTTTTGAGATGAGATGGTGCTGATGAAGATGTTGATGAAGATTGCCCTCTGCTGATGAGAGGAGCGTTGGTGATGACGATGGCGATGATTTCCCCCTCCGGGAGGGAAGTTTCCTCGTCAGAACAGCTCCGCCAGAGCCCTAGATTGGTTCCGCCTCGTGGCGGCAGAGTTTCGTCCGAGAAGATGGCTTATGATTTTTTTCCCATCGAAAGCCTCCATATAGCAGAAGATGGCCACCGGAGGGCCACCAGGGGGCCCATGAGGTAGGGGGCGCGCCCAGGGGTGTAGGGCGCGCCCCCACCCTCGTGGGCAGGGTGTGGCCCCCCTGGTGAAGTTCTTGCTCTCAATATTTTTTTATATATTTGGAAAACATCTTCCGTGAAGTTTCAGGACTTTTGGAGCTGTGTAGAATAGGTCTCTAATATTTGCTCCTTTTCCAGCCCAGAATCCCAGCTATCGGCATTCTCCCTCTTTATGTAAACCTTCTAAAATAAGAGAGAATAGGCATAAGTATTGTGACATAATGTGTAATAACAGCCCATAATGCAATAAATATTGATATAAAAGCATGATGCAAAATGGACGTATCAACTCCCCCAAGCTTAGACCTCGCTTGTCCTCAAGCGAAAAGCCGAAATCGAAAAATATGCCCACATGTTTAGAGATAGAGGTGTCAATAAAAATAAAATACGGACATGAGGGCATCATGATCATTCATAGAACATCAACTTATATAATTATTTGTCATATAATCTCTAATGCTAGAGTAATAATTCAATCACAATATCAAGTATGAATCGTAAACTTCATTGAACACTAACAAACTACAATGTCAGTCATTGAAGCAATTGCAATTTATCATAACATAGGAAAGAGTCAATGTATAAGAGCTTTTCAGCAAGTCCACATACTCAACTATCATATAATCTTTCACAATTGCTGACACTCACGCAATACTTATGGGTATGGAGTTTTAATCGGACACAGAGAAAGATAGGGGCTTATAGTTTTGCCTCCAAACGTTTTACCTCAAGGGTAATGTCAATAGTAATAGTTCATGAAAACTCACATCCAATTAGCCATATATACCAGGATCTTTCCAACATACTGTGCTTGCCAAAGGATAAAATGTAAAAAGGATGGGTGAAGATCACCACGACTCTTATGCAATGTAGGAGATAAAAGTAAAAGATAGGCCCTTCGCAGAGGGAAGCAGAGGTTGTCATGCACTTTTATGGTTGGATGCACAAAATCTTAATGCGAAAGAACGTCACTTTATATTGCCACTTGTGATATGGACCTTTATTATGCAGTCTGTCGCTTTTATTACTTCCATATCACACGATCATATAAAGCTTATTTCCTCCACACCAATCAATCATACATATTTAGAGAGCAATTTTTATTGCTTGCACCGATGACAACTTACTTGATGGATCTTACTCAATCCATAGGTAGATATGGTGGACTCTTATGGCAAGACTGGTTTAAGGGTATTTGGAAGCACAAGTAGTACCTCTACTTGGTGCAATGAATTTGGCTAGCATGACGGGTAAAGGAAAGCTCATCATGTTGGAAGATCCAAGACAATATAATTCATCTCAGATGTAAGAAAAGATAACCCATTACGTTGTCTTCCATGTCCAATGTCAACTCTTTAGCATGTCATATTTTAATGAGTGCTCACAATCATAAAAGATGTCCAAGATATTATATCTATATGTGAAGACCTCTCTTTCTTTATTACTTCTTATTAATTGCAACGATGACCAAAACTATGTTTGTCAACCCTCAACAACTTTCATTCATCATACTTATTCTATGTGAGCTCATTACTCTCCATAAGACTCACGTGATCTCTTTGTTTCTTTTTATTTCTTTCTCTTTTCTTTTATTCACTTAGGATCATGGAAAAATAATCAAGCCCTTGACTCAACACTAATCTTTATTATATAGCTCACAGACTCGATTACATAGAAGGATAATAAAGCAAAACTCATGACTAGATCATACTAAGAACTTTTATTCTACTAGATCAAGATATTACCAAAAGGATCGAACTAAGAAAATGGTAAAGATAAAAGTGATGGTGACATGATACCGGGGCACTCCCCCAAGCTTGGCAGTTGCCAAGTGGAGTGCCCATACCATATACTCAATTCTTCTTTGTTGATGGAGATGGTGGTGATTTTGTTTATGGCGTAGGCTTGTCGTCCTTCTTCTAAGGCATAGGCTCACCATCATAGAAGGATGACCGAGTCTCCTGAAGCCTCAAATCTGCAGCCAAACTCATCCTCTTGAATCTATATTCATACTCAAAGTTTTGGTTTTGCAGGTCATAGATCTGGGCTTGGAGGTGCTCGTTTTTCTCATGAAGCTTGAAGATGGCCTCCCCAATGTCCTTGACGTCTAGCTTGTGGTTGTTGGTGAACTCCGTGATCATAATGTGATTGGAATTGAGTCCATGCTCCACCATCTCCTGACACTTGAAAACTTCTTGCTCCAATGCCTCGAGCCTTGCCTCCGTGCTTCTGGTCTTCCTAGGTCCCTCAGCATCGCGGATGTGCAACAACCCCTCACGCATCTCAATGGTTTGAGGGTGTTGCAGCACTTCTGCGAGGTAGGGGTTGATGACCTTCTCGAAGAACTGGTCCTTGGGGGCGCTTGAAGACGACATGACGACCTGGATCTGTTAGAAAAACAGCTCAAACAAAAACAGGGGATTTTTGCGTGATACGGGAATCAAAACCCCCGGGAGATTATATAATGAATTTTACCGACCAAAATACGTGTCGTGTAAGAAAACAGAGTCCGGAGAGCACACGAGGTGCCCACGAGGTAGGGGGGCGCGCCCTCCACCCTCGTGGAGCCCTCGTGTCTTTCCCGGACTACTACTTATTTTTCTATTTTTCTAAATATTCTAAAACGGAGAAATATTGCCTTAAAAACTGTTTTGGAGTCGGTTTACTTACCGTACCACATACCTATTCCTTTTTGGAGTCTGAAATGTTCCAGAAAGTGTCCCTTATGTATTCCTCTGGGGTTACGGTTTCAATAACATTAGTTTCAACACTTATGGGATTACCTGAGATATAATGTTTGATTCTTTGACCGTTCACCACCTTCGGATTTGTGCCTTCGAAGTTGTTGATTTTTATGGCACCAGAACGACAGATCTCCTCGATAATGTAAGGACCTTCCCATTTAGAGAGAAGTTTTCCTGCAAAAAATCTTAGACGAGAGTTGTATAGCAATACATAATCACCTACATTAAACTCACGCTTTTGTATTCTTTTGTCATGCCATCTTTTAACTTTTTTCTTTAAACAACTTGGCATTTTCATAGGCTTGGGTTCTCCATTCATCAAGTGAGCTAATATCAAATAACCTCTTCTCACCAGCAAGTTTGAAATCATAATTGAGTTCTTTAATAGCCCAATATGCCTTGTGTTCTAGTTCGAGAGGTAAGTGACATGCTTTTCCATAAACCATTTTATACAGAGACATACCCATAGGATTTTTATATGCAGTTCTATAGGCCCATAATGCATCATCTAGTTTCTTGGACCAATTCTTTCTAGACCTATTAACAGTCTTTTGCAAAATTTATTTGAGTTCTCTATTACTCAATTCTACTTGCCCACTAGACCGAGGGTGATAAGGAGATGCAATTCTATGATTAACATCATATTTAGCAAGCATTTTACAGAAAGCACCATGAATAAAATGTGAACCACCATCAGTCATTAAATATCTAGGGACTCCAAATCTTGGAAAAATAACTTCTTTAAGCATTTTAATAGAAGTGTTATGATCAGCACTACTAGTTGGAATAGCTTCTAGCCACTTAGTAACGTAATCAACAACAACTAAAATATGTGTATATCCATTAGAGGAAGGAAAGGGTCCCATATAGTCAAAGCCCCAAACATCAAATGGTTCAATAATGAGTGAATAGTTCATAGGCATTTCTTGACATCTACTAATATTACCAATTCATTGACATTCATCACTAGATAAGACAAACTTACATGCATCCTTGAAGAGCGTAGGCAAATAAAAACCAGATTGCAATACCTTATGTGCAGTTCTATCTCCAGCATGGTGTCCTCCATAAGCTTCGGAGTGACACTTGCGTAGGATCTGTTCCTGTTCATGCTCAAGTACACAACGTCTAATAACACCATCCACTCCTTCTTTATAAACATGTGGGTCATCCCAAAAGTAATGCCTCAAATCATAGAAGAACTTTTTCTTTTGCTGGTATGTGAAACTGGGTGGTATAAACTTAGCAACAATGTAATTAGCATAATCAGCATACCATGGAGCAGTATGAGAAGCATTTATGACATTTAATTGCTCATCAGGAAAGCTATCATCAATAGGAAGTGGGTCATCAAGCACATTTTCTAACCTAAAAAGTTCTCTGCAACGGGGTTCTCAGCTCCTTTTCTATCAACAATATGCAAATCAAATTCTTGTAGCAAGAGAACCCATCTAATAAGTCTAGGTTTAGCATCTTTCTTTTCCATAAGATATTTAATAGCAGCGTGATTAGTGTGAATAATTACTTTAGAATCAACAATATAAGGTCTGAACTTATCACAAGCAAATACAACTGCTAAGAATTCTTTTTCAGTGGTAGCATAATTTCTTTGGGCATTGTCAAGGGTTTTACTAGCATATTGAATAACATTTAGTTTCTTATCAACTCTTTGTCCTAGAACAGCACCTACAACATAATCACTAGCATCACACATAATTTCAAAGTGTAAATTCCAATCAGGTGGCTGGACAATAGGTTCAGAGATCAATGCTTTCTTAAGTATTTCAAATGCTTCTATGTAATCATCATCAAAGACAAATGGTATATCTTTTTGTAATAAATTAGTCAGAGGCCGAGAGATTTTTGAGAAGTCCTTAATGAACCTCCTATAAAAACCGGCATGACCAAGGAAACTTCTTATACCTTTGATGTCCTTGGGACATGGCATCTTTTCAATAGCATCAACCTTGGCTTTATCAACTTCAATACCTCTTTCAGAAACTTTATGCCCCAAGACAATACCTTCATTAACCATAAAGTGGCACTTTTCCCAATTCAAGACAAGATTAGTTTCTTCACATCTCTGCAAAACTCGATCAAGGTTGCTCAAGCAATCATCAAAAGAAGATCCATAGACAGAAAAGTCGTCCATGAAAACCTCACAAATCTTTTCACAAAAGTCAGAGAATATAGCCATCATGCATCTTTGAAAGGTAGCAGGTGCATTACATAAACCAAAAGGAATACGTCTATAAGCAAAAGTACCAAAATGGCATGTAAAAGTAGTCTTTGATTGATCTTTGGCTGACATAGGTATTTGAGAGAAACCAGAATAACCATCTAGAAAGCAAAAATGTGTATGTTTGGACAATCTTTCTAGCATTTGATCGATAAAAGGTAAGGGGTAATGATCTTTTTAGTAGCCTTATTTAATTTGCGGAAATCAATACCATCCTATAACCTATAATAATTCTTTGAGGAATCAATTCATCTTTATCATTAGGAACAACAGTAATACCTCCCTTCTTAGGGACACAATGGACAGGGCTTACCCACTGAGTATCAGCAACGGGATAAATTATACATGCCTCAAGGAGCTTTAGTATCTCCTTTCTTACCACTTCTTTCATTTTAGGATTTAGCCGGCGTTGATGATCATGAACTGGTTTAGCATCTTCTTCCAAATTAATTTTATGTTGACATAGAGTGGGACTAATGCCCTTAAGATCATCAAGAGTATACCCAATAGCAGCACGATGCTTCTTCAGAGTTTTCAATAATCTCTCTTCTTCATGTTCTGAAAGGTTAGCACAATAATAACAGGATATATCTTTTTCTCATCAAGATAAGCATATTTAAGAGTATCAGGTAACAGTTTAAGCTCAAACACGGGATCACCCTTGGGTGGAGGAGGATCCCCTAGGATTTCAACAGGTAAATTGTTTTTCAGAATAGGTTCCTCTTTAAAGAATACTTCATCTAATTCCCTTCTTTCATTCATAAACATGTCATTTTCATGGTCTAGCAAATATTGTTCTAAAGGATCACTAGGAGGTACGACAATAGAAGCAAGACCAATAATTTCATCCTTACTAGGTAATTCTTCTTCACGGTGTTGTCTACTAAATTTAGAAAAATTAAATTCATGAGTCATATCATCTAAACCGATAGTAACAACATCTCTTTTGCAATCTATGGTAGCATTAACAGTATTTAAGAAGGGTCTACCAAATATAATGGGACAAAAGCTATCTTGTGGGGAACCAAGAACAAGAAAATCAGCAGGATATTTAGTTTTCCCACACAAGACTTCAACATCTCTAACAATTCCCATTGGTGAAATAGTATCTCTATTGGCAAGTTTAATTGTCACATCAATATCTTCCATCTCAGGAGGTGCAATATCATGCATACCTTCTTTGTATAAGGAATAATGTATTGCACTAGCACTAGCACCCATATCACATAATCCATGATAACAATGATCTCCTATTTTAACAGAAATAACAGGCATGCCTACCACAGGTCTAGGTTTATCTTTATCACGGGGTTTAGCAATTCTAGCAGTTTCATCACAGAAATAAATAACATGCCCATCAATATTATCAGACAAGAGATCCTTAACGATAGCAATATTAGGTTCAACTTTAACTTGCTTAGGAGGTGTATAAGTTTTAATATTGCTTTTATGAACTACGGTTGAAGCTTTAGCATGATCCTTTATCCTAACAGGGAAAGGTGGTTTCTCAACATAAGAAGTAGGAACAATAGGATCATTATAAGTGATAGTCTTTTCTTCAACTTTAATAGGTGCAGCTACTTTTACTTCTATGGGAGGATGATATTTAAACCACTTCTCCTTGGGGAGATCAACATAGGCAGCAAAAGATTCACAGAAAGAAGCCACTATCTCAGAATCAAGACCATATTTAGTGCTAAATTTACGAAAAATATCGGTATCCATAAAAGATTTAACACAATCAAAACTAGGTGTCATACCTGACTCCGTACCATTGTCGAGGTCCCAATCTTCAGAGTTGCGTTTAATTCTTTCCAATAAATCCCATTTGAATTCAATAGTCTTCATCATAAAAGAGCCAGCACAAGAAGTATCAAGCATGGTGCGATTGTTACCTGAAAGACGAGCATAATTTTTTTGAATAAACATTTCTCTTGAGAGCTCATGATTGGGGCATGAATATAACATTGATTTAAGCCTCCCCCAAGATTTAGAGATGCTTTCTCCTTCACGAGGCCAAAAATTATATATGTAATTGCAATCACGATGAACAAGATGCATAGGGTAAAACTTCTAATGAAATTCCAATTTCAATCGTTTGTAATTCCAAGACCTCATGTCATCACATAGCCTATACCATGTCGATGCATCTCCCCTCAAAGATAAAGGGAAGACCTTCTTCTTAACAACATCTCCGGGTACACCTGCAAGCTTAAATAATCCACAAACTTCATCCACATGTATCAGATGTTCATCAGGATGTTTTGTTCCATCTCCTAAGAAAGGATTAGCTAGCAGTTTTTCTATCATACCCGCTGGAACTTCAAAGCAAGCATTTTCATTTTCATTTTCATTTTTAGTAGGTTCAGTAGGTTGAGGAGAAACTCTTTGCTCTACTGGTCGGGGTGAAGATACCTCGAACAAGCCCCTCAGAGGATTAATTTCCATGATGACAAGTGACAGTAAATTTTAGCACACTATATAAATTTTTCCTTACCAAATTCCACCTACCAAAGGCGCTTCACTCCCCGGCAATGGCACCAGAAAAGAGTCTTGATGACCCACAAGTATAGGGGATCTATCGTAGTCCTTTTGATAAGTAAGAGTGTCGAATCCAATGAGGAGCAGAAGGAAATGATAAGCGGTTTCCAGCAAGGTATTCTCTACAAGTACTGAAATAAGTGGTAACGGATAGTTTTGTGATAGGAGAATTTGTAACGAGAAACAAGTAACAAAAGTAAATAAGGTGTAGCAAGGTGGCCCAATCCTTTTTGTAGTAAAGGACAAGCCTGGACAAACTCTTATATGGTGTAAAGCGCTCCCGAGGACACATGGGAATATCGTCAAGCTAGTTTTCATCACGTTCATATGATTCACGTTCGGTAGTTTGATAATTTGGTATGTGGGTGGACCGGTGCTTGGGTACTGTCCTTACTTGGACAAGCATCCCACTTATGATTAACCTCTATTGCAAGCATCCGCAACTACAACAAAATTATTAAGGTAAACCTAACCATAGCATGAAACATATGGATCCAAATCAGCCCCTTACGAAGCAATGCATAAACTAGGGTTTAAGCTTCTGTCACTCTAGCAACCCATCATCTACTTATTACTTCCCAATGCCTTCCTCTAGGCCCAAATAATGGTGAAGTGTCATGTAGTCGACGTTCACATAACACCATTAGAGGAGAGACAACATACATCTCATCAAAATATCGAACGAATACCAAATTCACATGACTACTAATAGCAAGACTTCTCCCATGTCCTCAGGAACAAAAGTAACTACTCACAAAGCATAAACATGTTCATAATCAGAGGGGTATTAATATGCATATAGGATCTGAACATATGATCTTCCACCAATTGAACCAACTAGCATCAACTACAAGGAGTAATTAACACTACTAGCAACCTACTAGCACCAATCCCGGACTTGGAGGCAAGAATTGGATACAGGAGATAAACTAGGGTTTTGAGATGAGATGGTGCTGATGAAGATGTTGATGGAGATTGCCCTCTCCTGATGAGAGGAGCGTTGGTGATGACGATGGCGATGATTTCCGCCTCCGGGAGGGAAGTTTCCCCGGCAGAACAGCTCCGCCAGAGCCCTAGATTGGTTCCGCCAAGGTTCCGCCTCGTGGCGGCGGAGTGTCGTCTGAGAAGATGGCTTATGATTTTTTTTCCATCGAAAGACTCCTTATAGCAGAAGATGGCCACCGGAGGGCCACCAGGGGGCCCACGAGGTAGGGGGCGCGCCTAGGGGGGTAGGGTGCCCCCCACCATCGTGGACAGGGTGTGCCCCCCTTGGTGAAGTTCTTGCTCTCAGTATTTTTTATATATTTGGAAAACATCTTCCGTGAAGTTTCAGGACTTTTGGAGCTGTGCAGAATAGGTCTCTAATATTTGCTCCTTTTCCAGCCCAGAATCCCAACTGCCGGCATTCTCCCTATTTATGTAAACCTTGTAAAATAAGAGAGAATAGGCATAAGTATTGTGACATAATGTGTAATAACAGCCCATAATGCAATAAATATTGATATGAAAGCATGATGCAAAATGGACGTATCAATCACCCACCTTCGGAGCGTCATCCGTCGATTGGAGAATCTCTTGATCCTTAAGGACATAATCGCTTCATCACCACCATCATCATCTTCAACACCAAAAGAAAATTGAGTATCGGGCATGGGCACTCCTGTTGGCTTCCGCCAAGCTTGGGGGGAGGTGCCCCGGTATCGTATCAGCCCACTATCTTTTTGCTTTTACTTATTTTAGTTCGACCTTTTGATTTAGATGAATAAAAGTTTAGTTCGATCCTTTCTTCTTTGAGAGTTTGCTTAGTGATCTATCCTTGTAATCGTGTGCAAGTTATATAATAAAGTTTAGTGTGAGATTGTGATTTATTTACTCTCATGTTGCAAATAAGAGAAAGAAATAAAAAAGAGAAAGGAAATAAAGAAGGAAAAGATTATATACTAATCCTATGGTAGGTGATGGCACCACATAAGGAGAAGTATAAGTAGAAAATTTTATTAGAGATTGGAAAACATAGCATTAGTCAATGATGCAACTCATGAAAGAATTAACAAGGGAAGAGAAGATTCACATATAAATATACTATCCTAGAAATCTTTTGTGATTGTGAGCCCTCATCAAAATGTTATATGCCAAAATTGTTGATGTTGGAGAAGGAAGACAACTTAATGATTTATGTTTGTTCATATTCACATAGAAGTCATAGTGTCATAGATCCTTTAACATGTGGTGCTTTCCCCCTATCGTTGCTAGCCAAAAATTCTGCACTAAGTAGAGATAATACTTGTGCATCCGAAAACCCTTAAACCCAAATCTTATTTTCAAGTGTCCACCATACCTACCTAGGGATTGAGCAAGATCCCTCAAGTAAGTTGTCATCAGTGCAAAAAGGCAATAAAAATTGCTTCTAAAAGTGTGAGATCATTTAGTGTAAGAGAAAATTGAGCGTTGCATGAACTTGTGATGGTGAAGAATAAAAGCGACAGACTGCTTAATAAAGGTCGCTATCACAAGGGGCAATGTAACATGACGTTCTTTTGCACTAAGGGATTGAGCATACAAACAAATAAGCGCATGGCAACCTTTTCTTACCTCTGCGAAGGGCCTATCTTTTACTTTTATGTATTTCCTTTTATGCAAGAGTCAAAGTTTTTCTCTCTATTCCTTTTATTTTTCTCCTTTGGTAAGCATCATCTGGTGAGGAAAGATCTAGACAAATATGTCCAGTTGAATATGGGTGGCATGAGTTATTATTGTTGACATTACCCTTAAGGTGAGTATGTTGGGAGGCGAAACCATAAGCCGCTATCTTTCTATGTGTCCGGTTGAAACGTTTTGCTCATGTGTACGCGGTGAGTGTTAGCAATCATAGAAGACTATATGATGGTTGAGTATGTGGACTTGCCTAAAGGCTCCGACACGTGATCCTTCCTTCAAAGATGATGAATTGTAGTTGCAAAGTTGACTGAGAACATAGTTTGTTGGTTTCTAACAGAGTTTTTGCTTTATACTTCGATTGTGTGATGAACTGTTACTTATTCATGAGAAGTATATGATAAAAGTTCTATGATAAAAGTCCTATGTTTAATTTTGTTGCTGTTATAATAATCAACATGATGCTTCTATGTCCGTATTTTGTTTTTATCGACACCTCTCTCTCAAAGCATGTGGACATGTTTTTCGATTTCGGTTTTCGCTTGAGGACAAGCGAGGTCTAAGCTTGAGGGAGTTGATACTTCCATTTTGCATCATGTTTTCTTACTGTTATTTACAATGCTTTTATCCAAAATAATGCTTTTTGGAGTAATTCTAATGCCTTTTCTCTCATAATTTGCAAGATACACACCAAGGGGGAGAATTCTGGCAGCTGGAAATCTGGACCTAGAAAAGCTATGTCAGGCCACCTATTCTGCACAACCCCAAACAAGCTAAAACTTCAAGGAGATTTTTTATGGATTATTTAAGAATTATTGGAGCAAATAACTACCAGAGGGGCCCACCAGGTGGGCACAACCCATCTGGGCACGCCAGGGAGCCCAGGCGTGCCCTGGTGGGTTGTGCCCTCCTCGGCCCACCTCAGGTGCCTATCTTTTGGTATATAAGTCATCTTGACCTGGAAAAAAAATAAGGGGGGACTTTCGGAACGAAGTGCCGTTGCCTCGAGGCGGAACTTGGGCAGGAGCACTTTTGCCCTCCGGCGGAGCGATTCTACCGGGGGAACTTCCCTCCCGGAGGGGGAAATCATCATCATCATCATCACCAAGAACTCTCCCATCTTGGGTAGGGCAATCTCCATCAACATCTTCAACAACACCATCTCCTCTCAAACCCTAGTTCATCTCTTATGTTCAATCTTGTTATCGGAACTATAGATTGGTACTTGTGGGTGACTAGTAGTGTTGATTACATCTTGTAGTTGATTACTATATGATTTATTTGGTGGAAGATTATATGTTCAGATCCAATATGCTATTTAATACCCCTCTGATCATGAGCATGTTTATCATTTGTGAGTAGTTACCTTTGTTCTTGACGTCACGGGAGAAATTATGTTGCAAGTAATCATGTGAATTTGAAATGTGTTCGATATTTTGATAGTATGTATGCTCTGATTCCCTTAGTGATGTCATGTGAACGCCGACTACATGACACTTCACCATACTTGGGCTTAAGGGAATGCATTGTGGATTAGCAATTAGATGATGGGTTGCGAGAGTGACAGAAACTTAAACCCCAGTTTATGTGCTATTCCGTAAGGGACCGATTGGATCCAAAAGTTTAATGCTATGGTTAGAATTTATTCTTAATACTTTTCTCATAGTTGCAGATGCTTGCAGGAGGTTTAATCATAATTAGGAGGTTTGTTCAAGTAAGAACAACACCTAAGCACCAGTCCACCCACATATCAAATTATCAAAGTAGCGAACACGAATTAAACCAACATGATGAAAGTGACTAGATGAAATTCCCGTGCACCCTTAAGAATGTTTTGCTTATCATAAGAGACCGTTTTGGCCTGTCCTTTGCCTCAAAAGGATTGGGCTACCTTTCTACACTTTAGTTACTACTATCATTACTTGTCCATTACAAATTATCTTGCTATCAAACTACTCTACTACTTACAATTTCAGCACTTGCAGACATTTCCTTACTGAAAACTACTTGTCATTTCCTTCTGCTCCTCGTTGGGTTCGACACTCTTACTTATCGAAAAGAGGTACAATTGATCCCCTATACTTGTAGGTCATCAGACGATGGTGAGGCCAAGGAAGGGGATGACGCATAGCCGGGGAAGACGCGACAATGGATGCCCACACGGAGAGGAGTACGAGGATTCACTAATTCGGCTGCGGTGTGTGATAGAGGCGAAGGTGTGCCGATGTTTCGATGAGAAAGATATCGTTTTCTATGTGAGTCGACTTTGACGATCCGACTACGAACGTGCGAGGACGTCGCGCCTTAGCAATCGCTAAACCAACTTCCAAGGGTTATTGACCATGCCGGAGCATGATCAACCTGACCACGAGGGTCTATTTCCTGCGAGCAAATGAGGAACAAGCAAGAAACTGAGATTGCAATATGGATATTGCAAATTAAAGAGGAAAGGCTTTATTAATGAAGGTAGGGTTCTGTGACGTCTTGGTCTGGTCGTTGGACACAAACGAAGTACACGAAGTTGCAACTATGACGAACTTTTAATCTAAACAAAACCAGAAGTCTAAACGATGCCCTAAGGGCTGTATAAATGGAGGAAGAGGGGGGGGGGGATTTCGTGGCCCTTGGAGGAGGGGTCCGAAACCAACCCTAACTCTTGTTTCCCCACACATACAGGCTCTAAAAACAGCCTATACTTAAGTATTTCAAAAATAGATGGGTCTGGCCCAATAATAAGGTGACGCATCACCTAGAATAGCCTCTGGACGAAATTTATGAAGTGGCATCTTGTATATTTCATCCAAGGCTTCATGCACTCCTTATGGTGGCTTCAGAGTCCTGGAATCATCACTTGTAACTCCGTTCTGGATCCCCTTGCACATGCCATCATCTCCATGCTTGGTCTTGCTCCAGTGTTCATCCCTCTTATCCATGCCAGGCCCTTCAATTGTAAGCAAAACAAATGTATCCAATTTACGCAGCATCATATTCTCATGAACATTAGAATCATTACCAAGAAACGAAAGTACCTGATAATTTAATTGGCGTGCGCGAGCTCTAGTAATTGGTCCAGTATGTATAGCAGCAGGGGCTGTGGGTGTAACAATGGTATTGGTGTCCTCATCATCCTCCCCTTCTTGAAATGAAGTCGTCCTAGACGAAAACTTATCTTCCTCACCCAAATAAGGCTTCAAATCTGCAATGTTAAAAGGGGGACTAACCCCAAAATCTACAGGCAACTCAAGTCTATATGCATTATCATTTATTTTCTCTAACACCTTAAAAGGACCATCAACACGTGACATTAGCTTTGATTTGCGCAAATTAGGAAATCTATCCTTACACAAATGTAACCAAACAAGATCTCCAGGTGCAAACACAACATGTTTTCTACCCTTATCTCCAGCAACATGTTTTCATACGCTCAATGTTTTCCTTAGTTAAGTCATGCATTTTTAAAATCAATTCAACACGTTCTTTAGCATCAAAATTAACCTTCTCCGAAGATGGAAGAGGCAACAAATCAATAGGTGCACGAGGTAGGAAACCATACACAATTTCAAAAGGGCACATCTTAGTAGTATAATGCAATGAACGATTATAAGCAAATTCAATATGAGGCAAGCATTCTTCCCACATTTTCTTATTATTCTTCAAAATAGCCCTAAGCATAGTAGACAATGTTCTATTGACTACTTTAGTTTGTCCATCAGTTTGGGGGTGACAAGTAGTACTAAAACACAGTTTAGTCCCCACATAGCCCATAAACATCTCCAAAAGTGGCTAAGAAATTTAGTATCACGATCTGAAACAATAGTATTTGGCACACCATGCAAGCGAATAATTTCACGAAAGAACAAATCAGCAACATTAACATCATCATCGCTTTTATGACATGGTATAAAGTGTGCCATTTTCGAGAACCTATCCACGACAACAAATATGCTATCCCTCCCCTTCTTTGTTCGAGGTAAACCTAGAACAAAGTCCATAGATATATCCTCCCAAGGAACACTAGGTACAGGCAAAATATATAAACCATGAGGATTGAGTCGTGACTTAGCTTTTTCACATGTAGTGCAGCGAGCAACAAAACGCTCAACATCCCGTATCATCTTTGGCCAAAAGAAATGTGTACCAAGTATATCCTCCGTCTTCTTGACGCCAAAGTGTCCCATTAATCCTCCTCCATGCGCCTCCTGCAACAACAAAAGACGAACGGAGCTAGCTGGAATGCATAGCTTGTTAGCACGAAACACAAATCCATCATTAAGAATGAACTTATTCCAAGGTCTCCCATCCTTACAATTCTGCAATACATCTTTAAATTCAGCATCATGCATATATTGATCTTTGATGGTCTCCAAACCAAATATTTTAAAGTCAAGTTGTGAAAGCATAGTATAACGACGAGACAATGCATCAGCAATAATATTTTCTTTACCCTTCTTGTGTTTAATGACATAAGGGAAAGTCTCAACGAATTAAACCCATTTAGCATGTCTACAGTTCAGTTTTGCTTGACTTTTAATGTGCTTGAAAGATTCATGATCAGAATGTATACCAAATTCCTTGGGCCATAAATGATGTTGCCATGTTTCTAAGGTCCGAACAAGAGCATATAATTCTTTATCATAAGTAGAATAGTTCAAACCAGGTCCACTCAATTTTTCAGAAAAGTATGCAACAGGTTTGCCATCTTGTAATAACACACCTCCTAATCCAATTCCACTAGCATCATATTCAAGCTCAAAAGTCTTATTAAAATCAGGAAGTTGGAGTAAAGGAGCATGTGTCAACTTATCTTTCAATACCATGAAGGCTTCTTCCTGTGTGGTACCCCAAACAAAAGGCACATCCTTCGTTGTAAGCTCGTTGAGAGGTGCAGCAATGGTGCTGAAATCTCTCACAAAACGCCTATAGAAACCAGCAAGGCCAAGAAAACTCCTCACTTGTGTGACCGTTTTGGGCTGTGGCCAACTCTCAATAGCTTCAATCTTGGCTTTATCAACTTCAATTCCCTGTGGAGTAACAACATAGCCAAGAAAAGATACTCGGTCGGTGCAAAAGGTGCACTTTCCAAGGTTACCAAACAAACGTGCATCACGTAGAGCAATAAAAATAGCACGTAAATGTTCCAAATGGTCCTCCAAAGATTTGCTATAAATCAATATGTCATCAAAGTAAACTACCACAAATCATCCAATGAAAGCACGTAAAACTTCGTTCATTAATCTCATGAAAGTACTAGGTGCATTTGTTAACCCAAAAGGCATGACTAACCACTCATATAATCCAAACTTAGTTTTAAATGCTGTTTTCCATTCATCTCCCAATTTCATACAAATTTGATGGTATCCACTGCGCAAATCAACTTTGGAGAATATTGTAGAGCCACTTAATTCATCAAGCATATCATCTAGCCTAGGAATAGGATGACGATAACGAATAGTAATATTATTAATGCCTCTACAATCAACGCACATACGCGACATACCATCCTTTTTAGGCACTAGTATAATAGGAACAACACAAGGACTAAGAGATTCGCGTATGTAACCTTTGTCGAGCAGCTCCTGTACTTGACGCATAATCTCCTTCGTCTCCTCTGGATTGGTACGGTATGGTGCACGGTTGGGTAGCGATGCACCAGGAATTAAGTCAATTTGATGCTCAATCCCTCGAATAGGTGGTAATCCCGGTGGCATGTCTTGAGGGAAGATGTCAGTGAACTCCTGCAAAATGTTAGTGACATCAGGGGGCAAAGAGGAAGGCACGTCCTCGAATGAAAATAATGCCT
This sequence comes from Triticum urartu, assembly GCF_003073215.2. Taxonomy (NCBI): domain Eukaryota; kingdom Viridiplantae; phylum Streptophyta; class Magnoliopsida; order Poales; family Poaceae; genus Triticum; species Triticum urartu. The sequence goes on along the minus strand of NC_053027.1, from coordinate 251,258,291 downwards.
CTTTGCACACAAAAGCATAGCAAACAGATTTGCTGAAATCTAGCTCATCAATATCAGATTTTGTGGCAAGTAAACATGCACTTTTCAATTTAATTTCAGAAGCAACACTAGATGGTTGATTATTAGGTTTCATTTGTTGCTCAAATTCTTTTGCCACAATCTGATTTTCACTCTTAGTTTTCTCCTGTTTTGCTTTATTAGCTCTATTAATATCATCTTTCAAAATGGATTCAGGAGTCATAGGAAGCAAAGTAATATTTTTTTCCTTATGAACAAGTGTATACTGATTATTTCTACCATGGTGTACAATTTTTTAATCAAATTGCCATGGTCTACCAAGTAATAAGGAACATGCTTGCATGGGTACCACATCACAATCAACATAATCAACATATGTAGAGATACTAAAATGCACACGAACAATATGTGTTACCTTAACCTTGCCGCTGTTGTTGAACCATTGGATGTAGTAAGGATGTGGATGTGGTCTTGTGGTGAGAGATAGCTTCTCTACCATCTCCATGCTAGCCAAGTTGTTGCAGCTGCCTCCACTATGATGACGCGAACAGAATGTTCCTTCACAACTCCCTTTGTATGGAACAAATTATGCCTCTGATTTTGCTCAGCTTGTGTGACCTGCACAATCAAAACACGTTGAGCAACTAAACATTCATACCTGTCAGCACCTTCAGGAGCCATGTATTGCGTCTCATGACCAAAATCATCTCCAGCATGTTCTTCAGGTGTAATAAGAGCCAAAGTCTCCTCATCATCGTCCCTAGCGGACTCATACCCACCATCCTCAGTAGCAATCATCACACGCTGAGATTTGCATTCTCTCACAAAATGTCCTCTTCCCTTACAACGACGACAAATAATATCACTTGTGTGCCATATTGATGCCATGGAAGAAGAAGAGCTCTGCGCAGGCCCGGCAAGTGTGCTCTTGGCAGATGGTGGTGGTTGTGCCTGCTTTCTTGTATCACGGCTGGAGGTGGCACCTAATGGAGGTGCTGGTGTAGTGGAAGTAGATTCAATCTTGGCTTTATCAACTTCAATTCCCTGTGGAGTAACAACATAGCCAAGAAAAGATACTCGGTCGGTGCAAAAGGTGCACTTTCCAAGGTTACCAAACAAACGTGCATCACGTAGAGCAATAAAAACAGCACGTAAATGTTCCAAATGTTCCTCCAAAGATTTACTATAAATCAGTATATCATCAAAATAGACTACCAAAAATCGTCCAATTAAAGCACGTAAAGCTTCGTTCATTAACCTCATGAAAGTACTAGGTGCATTTGTTAACCCAAAAGGCATGACTAACCACTCATATAATCCAAACTTAGTTTTAAATGCTGTTTTCCATTCATCTCCCAATTTCATACGAATTTGATGGTATCCACTACGCAAATTAACTTTGGAGAATATTGTAGAGCCACTCAATTCATCAAGCATGTCGTCTAGCCTAGGAATAGGATGACGATAACGAAAAGTAATATTATTAATGCCTCTACAATTAACACACATACGCGACACACCATCCTTTTTCGGCACTAAAATGATAGGAATAGCACAAGGACCAAGGGATTCACGTATATAACCTTTGTTGAGCAGCTCCTGTACTTGACGCATAATCTCCTTCGTCCCCTCTGGATTGGTATGGTATGGCACACGGTTGGGTAATGACGCACCGGGAATTAAGTCAATTTGATGCTCAATCCCTCGAATAGGTGGTAATCCCGGTGGCACATCTTGTGGAAAGACGTCAGCGAACTCCTGTAAAATGTTAGTGATAGCAGGAGGCAAAGAGATAGGCACTTCCTCGAATGAAAATAATTCCTCTTTGCACACAAAAGCATAGCAAACAGATTTGCTAAAAGCTAGATCATCAATATCAGATTTGGTGGCAAGGAAACATGCACTTTTTAATTTAATTTCAGAAGCAACACTAGATGGTTTATAATTAGGCTTCATTTTTTGCTCAAATTCTTTTGCCACAATCTGATTTTCACTCTTATTTTTATCCTGTTTTGCTTTATTAGCTTTATTAATATCATATTTCAAAATGGAATAAGGAGTCATAGGAAGCAAAGTAATATTTTTATACTTATGAACAAGAGTATACTGATTGTTTCTACCATGGTGAATAGAATTTTTATCAAATTGCCATGGTCTACCAAGTAATAAGGAACATGCTTGCATAGGTACCACATCACAATCAACATAATCAGCATATGTAGAGATACTAAAATGCACATGAATAGTACGTGTTACCTTAACCTTGCCGATGTTGTTAAACCATTGGATGTAGTAAGGATGTGGATGTGGTCTTGTGGCGAGAGATAGCTTCTCCACCATCCCCATGCTAGCCAAGTTGTTGCAGCTCCCTCCATCTATGATGACGCGAACAGAACATTCCTTCACAACTCCCTTTGTATGGAACAAATTATGCCTCTGATTTTGCTCAGCTTGTGTGACCTGCACACTCAAAACACATTGAGCAACTAAACATTGATACCTGTCAGCATCTTCAGGAGCCATGTATTGCGTCTCATGATCAGAATCATCTCCACCATGTGTCTTCACGTGTAATAAGAGGCAAAGTCTCCTCATCACAGTCACTAGCGGACTCATACCCACCATCCTCAGTAGCAATCATCACACGCTGAGATTTGCATTCTCTCGCAAAATGTCCCCTTCCCTTACAACGACGACAAATAATATCACTTGTGTGCCCTGTTGATGCCATGGAAGAAGAAGAACTATGTGCAGGCCCAGCAGGTGTGCTCTTGGCAGATAGTGGTGGTTGTGCTTGCTTTCTTGTATCATGGCTGGAGGTTGCACCTGATGGAGGTGCTGGTGCAGTGGAAATAGAGGATGCACGTGGTGTCCATGATGAAGATCGACCTGCAGAAAAGTCAGTTCGCGCCAATGGCTTGTCGATCCTGCACTTCACGTTCAGCTTTACAAGCAAGATGGAATAAACGAGTGATATTAGTATACTCCTTATACTCTAGAATGGTCTGAATCTCTCTATTTAATCCACCCATAAAACGTGCAAGCATAGCTTCATTCTCCTCAACAATACCACATCTAATCATGCCAGTTTGTAATTCCTGATAATATTCTTCTACAGAATTTTTTCCTTGTCTTAAACGCTGCAATTTTTGAAGTAATTCACGTTGATAATATGTTGGAACCCAACGAGTACGCATAGCAGTTTTCAAAGCAGCCCAAGTAGCGAATAGGATATAATCTACAATGTTCAGACCACCAAACACATGCAAAGCTAGTGAAAGCACAAACAGCAGCAGGAACACGTCTCTCCTCAGGATATTGTAAACATGTAAATCGTTGTTCAGTTTCTAACTCCCAAGTAAGATATATATCAGGAACATATCTACCCTCAAATGGTGGAATGTTCAATTTCAGTTTAGGGAGATGGTCATGATCACGTACCTGAGGTGGTTGTGCAGCCCTACCATTGCGATGATATGCATGAGGACGACCTGGTGGCGGTGGTGCTGGTGGTTGCACGTAGTTCTGATTTTGATCAACCTCATCCTCGTAATGGTCCTCCACCTCTGCAGTAGCAGCAGGAGCTACAGAAGCATCAATAGCGGCACCAGAATTTTGACCAGGCTCAAGGGGAATGCGCAGTGCCCGTCCCACTTGATTTGGAAGGCGATGTTGTTGTTGTTGTTGTTGTGGTGCGTTAGGTGCAGCCGGTGGTGGTGTGGAAGACGCGTGAGCAATTCATTAAACTTGTTATCGAGCTTTGTTTCGAACGTCTTCTCCATGCCATCTATCTTCTCCATGGCCTCTTCAAATCTGTTTAGCACATCTTGCACCTGTCCACTCATCATTTGCTGAAATTTATCATGTAGCTCTTTGTTCGTCATGTTCTCCCAATCTGTCTCATCAGCTTGTGATCCTGCCATGGTTAGGCAGCAATAGAAACACACAAGAATATGATCCTACAGACTACTAGGAAGTGGTGTGGTGGTGGTGTGTCACAAATCCAGTCAAGCGAATCTCAAATTCTTACCAGTTCTTACCCAGCAAGCAGGTGGTGATCCGGCAACCGTTGTAGTCAAAACTCTCAAAGCTTGGATAGAGCGATTGGTGGTGTCAAACGCACGATGTAGATGTATGTGGAGCTGGGAAGGCTTATAATATGGTAGCAAAAAGGGTCAGCAATAATCAATTCAGAGATGCAAAGTTGAATAAACGCTCAACGACGGTACTGTGCTGGTCCTAGGCTAGACCGTACTAGAGACGCGAGCCTAGAACACTAACAAAATCACGACGCTGCACGTAAACAAGGGAGGAGCACGCTCTGAATTTTTTTTCTTTTTTTTCCTCTTTTTTTTGCTCCACAACATTTTTTTTTGAAAAAGTCTACAAATGGTCCAAAAACTGCCTAGCCAGAATTTTCCAGACTTAGTTTTTTTTAGAGTTTGGAACTATTTTTCTTCTGCGGGTAGCACGAAAGTTCGGGAGTCCTACTCTATCACGACGCGGAGTATCGCGTGATCTGGAAATCCAAAACAGAGTAACAAAATACTAGACTCAGACTATGACTGGTGGTGGAGATGAATCTGGTGGAACTCAGACTGGTGGCAGATATATGTTGCAGGTGGACTCGGATTGTCGTGATGGCGGTGGATATGTGGTATATGGCAGCGGTGATGACGATGGTATATGGCAGCGGTGATGACGATGGTGGTATATGGCAGCGGTGACGATGATGGTGGTATATGGCAGCGGTGATGATGATGATGCGGCGGCGGCGTGACTACTTGTGAACGGAACTCGAAACTCTAAAGGACTAGACACTAAGACCAGCAACTAGACACGACGATGCAACCACAAACTCAACAATGCAAAACTCTAAAAAGATTATGCAACGGCTCAGATTGTTTCCGATATGATGAACTAACCCTAATTTTTTTGTGGCTTTTTCGTGGACTATAGGCATGAAGAACAGACTCGATCTAAACTACGAAAAACTGTAAAATCTCACCGTGCAACCTGAAAATCTGATACCACTTGATAGAGGCGAGGGGCCCGATCTGTCGATGAGATGGTGGCTATCGTTTTGGTGGAAATCGACTTTGACGATTCGACTACGAACATGCGAGGACGCCGCGCCTTAGCAATCGCTAAACCAATCTCCGAGAGGTTATTGACCACGCCGGAGCACGACCAACCTGACCACGAGGGCCTATTTCCTGCAAGCAACGAAGAACAAGCAAGAAATTGAAATTGCAATCTGGATATTGCGAATATAAGAGGAAAGCTTTATTGATGAAGGTGGGGTTCTGTGACGTCTTTGTCTGGTCGTTGGACACAAACGAAGTACGCGAAGTTGCAGCTATGGCGAACTTTTAATCTAAACAAAACCAAAGTCTAAACGACGCCCTAAGGGCTGTATATATGGAGGAAGAGGGGGGAATTTCGTGGCCCTTGGAGGAGGAGTCCGAAACCAACCCTAACCCTTGTTTCCCCAGACATACGGACTCCGAAAACCATCACTTGTAACTCCATTCTGGATCCCCTTGCGCATTCCATCATCTCCATGCTTGGTCTTGCTCCAGTGTTCATCCCTCTTAGCCATGCCAGGCCCTTCACTTGTAAGCAAAACAAATGTATCCAATTTAGGCAGCATCATATTCTCATGAACATTAGAATCATTACCAAGAAACGAAAGTACCTTATAATTTAATTGGCGTGCGCGAGCTCTAGTAATTGGTCCAGTACGTATAACAACAGGGGTTGTGGGTGTAACAATGGTATTGATGTCCTCATCATTCATCCCTCTTATCCATGCCAGGCCCTTCAATTGTAAGCAAAACAAATGTATCCAATTTAGGCAGCATCATATTCTCATGAACATTAGAATCATTACCAAGAAACGAAAGTACCTGATAATTTAATTGGCGTGCGCGAGCTCTAGTAATTGGTCCAGTATGTATAGCAGCAGGGGCTGTGGGTGTAACAATGGTATTGATGTCCTCATCAGTGTGAGGCTACCGTCGCCGCAGAATAACAGGGGGCGTGGGTGAATAGAGGGATGGCCTAGCCAGCCGTGGGAGTAGGAGGGGGCACTGAGGCCTCCGCGGCAGCACAGCCAACCACAGGAGGCAGGAGCAGGCGGCACGACCGGCGCTGGTTTGGGCGGCTGGAGCAAGAAGACTAGAGGTTGAAGAAGCACTACGGCCATTGGATGGACATCTTACGGTCACTAGATGTAGAATCGTTCATATTGACTAGGTTAACAAAGCCCTCTGTCCGCGTCAACTTAGTAGGCCCACAAGTCAGCCTCCCACTATGGTGGGTCCCAGCTAGCAGGTGGAGTATTCATTTTTTGTGCGTAATAAGGAGGCACATCCTTGCATGCGAAGATATAGCTGGTGGGTCCGAGCTGTTAGCGGGAGGAATGTTTTTTCGGGAAATACAGAGGCCCTTCCAGTGGGTCGCAGCTGTCAGGTGGAGGAATCATTACTTTGCGCGTAATAAGGAGGCATTTCCTTGTGTGCGGCCATGGACCCAGCTGTCAGCCTCTCCACGTACAGTCCTCTTCCGATGGATGCCATTTGTTGACCACATTGACCGCGCCGCGCGGAGAGCACCAGGGCGGTGGACGATGGAGAGGCCTGGGAAGGGAACGACACGGAGCCAGGGAAGACTCGGTAGTTGTTTCCCACGTGGAGGGGAGTACGAGGGTTTATGGTTCGTCTGCCGTTGCTGGAGAATAACAACAGGTGTGGGTGAGTAGAGGGATGGCCAGGCCAGCGATGGGAGTAGGGTGGGGTGGAGAGGCCTGCGCGGCAGCACAGCCGACCATGGGAGGATGGAGAAGGCAGTCCCGCTGGCACTTGTTTGAGCGGTTGGAGCAGTAAAAGCAGAGATTGAAGAAGCACGACGGCCGTTGGATGGACATCCAACAACCACTGCTCTCGTGTGTTGACTAAGTTTACACGACGTTGCGTGTGCGTCAACTTCTTTTAGGAAACCATACGCGTCAACCTATAGTAGGCGCACAAGTCAGCCTCAAATATGTGGAAAACAACATACCGCCCATCTGCCATTATTTCTAATAATTTACAGCCCATTTGCTAATTCTTAAGGTTTTTTTGGAGCCCATATTCTTTTTGTTAGCATTACAACCCATATTGTGGCCACGGTTAAAAAATTATACGAAAATTTGCATATTTCGGTGCGGTCCGAAATGTTTTTAATCCCGAAATTTCGAGTCACGTTCAAACTAATTTGAAAAATAAATTTATATCAATATAAAATCCAACAAATTGTCCACACATAAAAATCAATGGAATTTAATAATCTCAAAATGAAAAAAAGAAATTTGAAACTAATTGCCGGTTTGATGTGTTTCAAAAATGTACAACCCATTTCTCATTACTGATAGCCCATTTTCTGGGCCAGCCGAATGAAACTCTCCTTGTCTTGAAAGATTTGTATCCCAACAGGGCTGACAAAGTGACCTACTTGACAAAGCACAAAAAAACTGGGCTAGCCATTTTTAGAAAGAAAAAAAAACTACTGGGCATGTCTTGTGGTAAACATAAAAGAAAAGGTTGTCTAGACAGGCCAGAGTGCCCCGCACAGCCTAGTTGACACCCTGCTTCTGTCTCAAAAACAAAAATAACTAGGCGACCTGCTGGGTCCCTGGTATCTGCCGCTCGTTGTGCAATTCTCTCATTTATTGACTATGTTGACAATGGCATGGGACCCAAATGTCAGAAATCCATTAGGAGGAACCATTTTTTGGCTTGAAATAAGGAGGCACTTGCTTGCGTACTGCAAAGACCTTGGTGGGTCCCTGCTGTCGTCCTCTCCATCTACAATCATCTTCTGATTGTGTACGTGTCAACCTGGTAGGCCCACAAGTCAGGCTCTAAAACCGTGGCCGACAAATACAACCCATTTAAAAAAATAATAGCCCATTCCATATGTTCAAACAGAAAGTTCAACATTCAGAGCAAAGTAATAGGTTTGATCCAGATATAGAGTACTGAACTTCCACATTGACAAGCATCATAGCCAAGTTAACTATCTACTCCCACTAATACTCTAGTAGTGTACAAGTACTAACTTACTGTGATGCCTCGAGACCGTTGCGCCAGGTGTCTTCCAGTTATTTGTTTTGTTTGCCATGTCATTTGCTTGCGTGTTGCATCTTGTCACGTCATCATGTGCATTGCATCTTCATGTTTTCAAACTTACATCCGTCCGGGTCTCCCCATTCTTTCCGTTGTCTGTTCTGAGCCGAGACACACTTGCACGCGCCCGCGACATGTCCGAAATAGTATTTTTTAAGTGGCTGGAAAATGTTCTTGGAATGGGTTGAAAGATGGCATGCGGTGTTGTTATGTTGTTAGTAGGTCGCCTGCCAAGTTTCATCGCATTCGGAGTTCGTTTGACGCCCCAACGATTAACTATAGCGGCACCGCTGCCGGTCTAACGTCGGTCTCCGAGAACTGCTGCCGGGCCCTCTCTCTCTCTCTTCTCTCCTCTCAGCCTCGCCATAGCCCACCTACTCCATCCACCTACCCCTCTTCGCGTCCGGAGCCGTCTGAGGCAATCGCACGGTCCGAAAATCCCTCTTTGCATAGTGCACCGACCCCTCACGTGCGCGTCCGAAACTTCCCCGGAACCGACCCGGGCAGTCGTCACCGTTGTGTCCGGATCACCCCCAAACATCCACAAAGCATCACCGTTTTCTTATTTGGACACCTTAGCTATTTATTCTCAACCATACGATTTTAATCGGATGATCCAAATACCCCTCCTTCCCAATATAAAAACCCCTAGTCCTAACCTAGTCTAACCCTAAAATCTAGGAGTTTTGTCCCTCACCCCGCCGCCGCCGCATCTTCCTCGGGATCCCTCCCGGACCAACCAGCAGCCTCCTCCCCATGATCCACCAACCTCCTCCTTCTGCGAATCGAACCAACCAGTGCGCTCCACCAATCATCCAATCCACCATCCAACCGTCTCCCTCGTTTTGCGCTGCCGCCCAACCACAGCGGCCCCGCTCCTCCTCTGCTTCTTGCCCTCGATCTCGAATGGATCGTGTAGCTGCTGGAGGCCCCGAGCAGGAGTGCTCGGCCTCATCCCCTCACCCTACCACCGTCGGCGACCAGCAAGAGCTCGTCGCCATCATCCTCGCCTGCGCCGCCGTGCCTCTTCGTCAGCCGCACGGCTCGTCGCTGCATCCCCAGCCCCGCGAGGGACCCCTCTACTTCGAGCCTCGCCCCTACGCCGTCTTCCCCGCACGACGCAGGAGAGAGGAGACTGATGACCACCCCGGCAAGCTCCGCCGCCTGACCTCAGAACGGCCAGGTCCGGCCTGCCTCCGTCAGCCCCGCCGCACCTACATGGACTTCCCCGGCCACCGCATGCCCGTCCTAGAGCTCGTCCGTCTCCCCTGCTTCGGCCTTGCCGTCGAGCGCCACCTCTGCCCGTTTCCCCATCCCTGGCGACATCTACAGCTACGCCAAGCCGCCGCCGTTGGCTCTGCTTCACCTGAACCAGGGTCCTCGTTCTGCTTTGCCCCGTGCCAAGTCCCCTGCCGCCATGGACGTACCGACGCAGGAGCTCGCCGTCGACCGGGCCCGACGTCGCCAGCCTCCGGATCCGTCGAGCCCAGGTCTCTCTGGCCTCTCCATCGCGGGATTCTTTGCATCCTCCGGTTCATCAAGTTGCCGCCTGCATCGAGCGGGACAACCCCGCGTTGACCCCGCGCTCGATTTGGCAGTGAATCCGCTCGCTCCGCTTCGACTGCACGCACCTGGGCCACCTCCCCTTCGGCGGTTGACTAAGGCCCATCAATGCCAGGTCACCCAAGGCCCAGGGTGAGCAGCCCCTGGCCTATCCTCTGATGGGCCTCCTGTTCAGATGCGGCCCACATAATGTTTTTCCCAGTTCTGCGAATTTGTCTATTAATCCAGTGTTTTTCCTGTTTTGCAGAAAACTCCCTAAGCTTCATGTATTTAATAACTCACAAACTGTGCATCAGATTAAAAAGATCTATATATGTAAAATTCTTAGTTTTTCATCTAGTTTCATAATATTTCTTTTTCATCCATGTTTAAAATGTCTAAAATGCTGTTTGCATATAATTTGCCTATTGGCATGTTAAAATGCTCTAATTCACAACTTAATAACTGTAGCTCCAAACTTAACAAACTTTATATGTAAATGGGGTAGAAAAATGCCTAGTTTAACAAGGTGACTTTACTTTGCATGTTTAACAACTCTAAAATGTGGTTTAGGGCAGAACAGTACCAAATCCATTAATATGCACATGAGGATTTTCCGGACTTGTTGCTTGTTGTTCCGGCCTCATTTAGGTAGTTTTACTTTGCTTCACCTCTTGCAATGTTTAAAAACATTTAATATTGTTGAGTACATAAACGAGAGAGCACTAAATAAGTCACGTGGTGTTTCGCCAATATGCAATAGAGTTCCATATTGAGCTCCACTTAATTTGTAGGATTGTTTGTGCACTTTGCCATGCCATGCCTCATTAAACCGGACATGCATCATACTTGGTTATGCATCATGCCATGTTTATGTGATGGTTTTTTGTTTTGTTGCTTGTTTCTTTCCTAGTTGCTTCTCTCGTTAGTTTCGGTTTCGTTCCAGAGTTGTGAGGATCCATTCGACTATGTCCGTTCATCTACTTCTTGGTTTCGTTCTTCTTCCTTGCAGGATCTCAGGCAAGATGACCATACCCTCGAAATCACTTCTATCTTTGCTTGCTAGTTGCTCGCTCTATTGCTTTGCCGTGATACCTACCACTTGCTATATCATGCCTCCCATATTGCCATGTCAAGCATCTAACCCACCTTTCCTAGCAAACCGTTGTTTGGCTATGTTACCGCTTTGCTCAGCCCCTCTTATAGCATTGCTAGTTGCAGGTGAAGATGAAGTTTGTTCCATGTTGGAACATGGATATTGTTGGGATATCACAATATCTCTTATTTAATTAATGCATCTATATACTTGGTGAAGGGTGGAAGGCTTGGCCTTATGCCAGGTGTTTTGTTCCACTCTTGCCGCCCTAGTTTCCGTCATACCGGTGTTATGTTCCTTGATTTTGTGTTCCTTACGGGGTTGGGGGAATGGGACCCCCTTGACAGTTTGCTTTGAATAAAACTCCTCCAGCAAGGCCCAACCTTGGTTTTACCATTTGCCACCTAAGCCTTTTTCCCTCGGGTTTCCGAAGCCCGAGGGTCATCTTTATTTTAAACCCCCGGGCCAGTGCTCCTCTGAGTGTTGGCCCAACCTGTCAGCCGCCGGTGGCCACCAGGGGCAACTCTGGGTTGGCCTACCAGAAGTTTGGACAATCCGGTGTGCCCTGAGAACGAGATATGTGCAATTCCTATCGGGATTTGTCGACACATTCGGGTGGCATTGCTGGTCTTGTTTTACCATTCTCGAGATGTCTTGTAACCGGGATTCCGAGTCTGATCTGGTCTTCCTGGGAGAAGGAATATCCTTCGTTGACCGTGAGAGCTTGTGATGGGCGAAGTTGGGACACCGCTGCAGGGTTTTGAACTTTCGAAAGCCGTGCCTGCGGTTATGGGCAGATGGGAATGTGCTAATGTCTGGTTGTAGAGAACTTGACACTTAACTTAATTAAAATGCATCAACCGTGTGTGTAGCCGTGATGGTCTCTTCTCGGTGGAGTCCGGGAAGTGAACACGGTTCTTGTGTTATGTTTGTGCGTAAGTAGTTTCAGGATCACTTCTTGATCACTTCTAGTTCACGACCGTTGATTTGCTTCTGTTCTCGCTCTTATTTGCGTATGTTAGCCACCATATATGCTTAGAGCTTGCTGCAGCTCCACCTCACTACCCCTTTCCTACCCATAAGCTTAAATAGTCTTGATCTGGCGGGTGTGAGATTGCTGAGTCCTCGTGACTCACAGATACTTCCAAACAGTTGCAGGTGCCGATGATACCAGTGCATGTGACGCAACCCAGCTCAAGTGGTAGCTCGATGAAGATCATGTTCGTTGTGTTGTTTCGTTTCCTGTTGATCAGTAGTGGAGCCCAGTCGGGGCGATCGGGGATCTAGCATTAGGGGTTATCTTTCTTTATTTTGTTCCGTAGTCGGACCTTGATTGTATTCTGGTTGATGTAATTCTATATTAGGTATATTGTGTGAAGTGGCGATTGTAAGCCAACTCTTTATCCCTTTCTTATTCAGTACATGGGATTGTGTGAAGATTACCCTCTTGCGACATGCCTACTATGCGATTATGCCTCTAAGTCATGCTCCGACACGTGGGAGATATAGTCGCATCGTGGGTGTTACACTTACTCTTGGCTAACTAGACGATGTCGTCCGCCATCTATAGTACACGCTAAACACCGGCACCGACGTCCTCTGACTCACCTCAGACTTGCCATAGGTGCAATAGGGCGTGTTGCTCGCGTGTGTTAGCCCTTTCCATGCCGGCGTGGTCCACTGAAGCTTCGGCTTCGAAGCGGGAAACCCACTTGACAAGCTGGTAGTAAAATTCAGCGTCGCGAATGCATGCATGCCCGACAGCCTCCAGGGCTATTTGTCGGGCGCCGACCTCCACGTAGTCGGCCCAATTGTGGGTGCTCTGCTCGCTACTCAGAGCGCTGGTGCGCTGCTGCTCCATGCCCCGCTGGCAGTGCAAATCGGCGATACACTACTCCTCCGCCAGGCGGTCGCGGTCCAACAAGTCCTCATACACCGGATTGCCATCTAAAGACCGATAGAATGCCTCCTCCATCCGTCTGCCTTCCGGTGAAAAACCAAACAGTAGTTCAGGCAGTGACCGCCTCCGGCGTCGCCTATTGCATACGAGCGGGGGCATGACGGATGTGGCGAGAGCGAGGATAAGTGGAGAGCGATGTCGGGCCGGTGGGGGCTTTTGAGGATAGGGCGAGTTGGGTGATGGTGCCACCGGAGAACGCTAGGAACTAGTAATTATAGGTGGAAGGTAGGTGAACCAGCATGTCACGAGAAACGCGACGGTCATCACGGTCATCAGAATTCAATGCATAAGCAGGCATGGCTTAGCGTGACAGCTTGCCATGGAAAACAAGAAAAACTGAAATTATGATTGTGCCGTCCCATCCTGCCCCGTCAGTGGTGCACCCCGTCCGTGCTTGGTCGCACGTCGGCATGGCGGTCAAACGAGTGCGCTCAATTTATCCAGATGAGGTACCTGTGTGATCCGCTGGTTATTCATGTAGAATCTAGTCAGTCGGATAGTATATGTGTAGGATCACAATAGCAGAAGAATGTTCGTGGGACGATAAGGCATTTGCGAACGTTTTTGCCGGCAGTGTCTTCAGATTCGAATGTCATTTTCTTCAGAACAACATGTCAGTTTCTTCAGAGGTAGGCATTTTTATTGAAAAAACCGCCACTTCGGATCTTGTGTCGCAACTAGAACTGCCAGGAGCGCATTAGTAGGCTAGCTAGAGATTGATCAGTAACTTGTAAACACTGAGCGAACAGAAATAAGGAACTGTTAGTAACTTGTAAACACTGAGAACACAGAAATAAGGATCATGCTGTGTACAGTAGTAAGAGCCGATCTGTTCGAAATGTTCACACGAGACTCACAGGCCTGACATTCTAATATGTTCACATTAGTAGCCCAAATTCACAACCAACTAGTACGATTCCCATAATAAGATCAACATGTTAATGCATCTCAATGATTCACAGATCATACACAAATATGTAGCTCCAAAAGCAAAGATCTAGAATTTTTTTTGTTGTTCCTACTAACATGGATGCTTCTCTTGGCCAACATTTAGTACAGAGTGAAAGACAAATTTGTTTGTGAAGTCTACAATTCGTCTTGCAAACGTAAGTGGTTTCACCAACAGCTGGAACCATGAGAATGAACCACACACGATGGAGGAACATCCACTGCAATATGATTTGGTATTCTCTCGACCACACGGCTAGACTATTTTCGGAATACAAACTTTAACTTAGGCAAAATGATGCCCATTGTATACTCAGGCCAAAGCAATGAATCACCTAGTGTTTGCCAATAAATAGTACAATACTACTTGTGTGCAGTTGATGTCTACTACGCAACTTTATTCTTGTAGACACGTGTTGGGCCTCCAAGCGCAGAGTTTTGTAGGACAGTAGCAATTTTCCCTCAAGTGGATGACCGAAGGTTTATCAATCTGTGAGAGGTGTAGGATGAAGATGGTCTCTCTCAAATGACCCTGCAACCAAATACAAGAAATCTCTTGTGTCCCCAACACACCCAATACAATGGCAAATTGTATAGGTGCACTAGTTCGGCGAAGAGATGGTGATAAAAGTGTAATATGGATGGTAGAAATATATTTTTATAATCTGAATAAATAAAAACAGCAAGGTAGCAATTAGTAAATGGGCACAAAAACGGTGATTATTTGCTTGAAAACAAGGCCTAGGGTCCGTACTTTCGCTAGTGCAATCTCTCAACTGTGCTAACATAATTGGATCATATAATTTTCCCTCAAAGTACAGCAAATAATCACTCCCGAGTTCCTATTAGCGGAGAACAAAAGGTAGGAAATGTTTGTAGGGTGCGAAGCCACCTCCAAGCTATTCTTTCCGATCAATCTATTCAAGAGTTCGTACTAAAATAACACAAAGCTATTGTTTCTGTTCGAGCTATCCTAGAGTTCGTACTAGAATAACACCAAAGCATAGTCATATCCATAATACTCAATCCACACAAAGAACTATAAAGAGACCCCGAAGTTTCCGTTGGAGAAAAACATGCATCAACCCCTATGCACGGATTACCCCAATATCAACGCGGGAATCCGCGAGTTAAATGCCATAACATATATCACTACTGCAAGATGCTGCTAACGCGACACTACGACCAGAGACCCTTTGAGAAACTGTGTGCAATGCAATAATCACAAACAGTGGTGTATGAAAACCGTCAAAAATGTATAAAACATTTGCGATGACGGATGCATCAAACACGGTTCAGATTTTAGTTGCATGTGCGATGAAGGGCATACGGTTCAGTTCAATTAACTATTTGCGATGAGGAGGAACAAAAAAATGGGCAGCTAGATGAAGGCGTGTGCGATACACAGCATATGGTTCACTCGGATGAAACTGTTTGTGATGAGGTGATGAGGACATCAATATCATTGTTACACCCACAACCCCTGCTACTATACATACTGGACCAATTACTAGAGCTCGCGCACGCCAATTGAATTATTAGGTACTTTCGTTTCTTGGTAACGATTCTAATGTTCATGACAATATGATGCTGCCTAAATTGGATACATTTGTTTTGCTTACAAATGAAGGGCCTAGCTTAGACAAGAAAGATGAACCTTGGAGCAAGTTCAAGCATGGAGATGATGGCATGCGCAAGGGGATCAAGAACGGAGTTACAAGTGATGATTTCAGGACTTTGAAGCCACCATAAGGAGTGCATGAAGCCTTGGACGAAATATACAAGATGCCACTTCATAAATTTCGTCCAGAGGCTATTCTAGGTGCTGTGTCACCTTATTATTGGGCCAGGCCCATGTATTTTCGAAATACTTAAGTATAGGCTGTTTTTAGAGTCCGTATGTGTGGGGAAACAAGAGTTAGGGTTGGTTTCGGACCCCTCCTCCAAGGGCCACGAAATTCCCCCTCTTCCTCCATATATACAGCCCTTAGGGCGTCGTTTAGACTTTGGGTTTTGTTTAGATTAAAAGTTCGGCATAGCTGCAACTTCGCGTACTTCGTTTGTGTTCAACGACCAGACCAAGCGTCACAGAACCCCACCTTGATCAATAAAGCTTTCCTCTTATATTCGCAATATCCAGATTGCAATCTTAGTTTCTTGCTTGTTCTTTGTTTGCCTGCAGGGAACAGACCTCCGTGGTCAGGTTGATCATGCTCCGGCGTGGTCAATAACCTCTCGAAGTTAGTTTCGCGATTGCTAATGCGCGACGTCCTCGCATGTTCGTAGTCGGATCGTCAAAGTCGACTTCCTCCAAAACGATAGCCACTATCTCATCGAAAGACGGGACACCTTTGCCTCTATCAAGTGGTATCAGATTTTCAGGTTGCTCGGCGAGATTTTACAGTTTTTCGTAGTTTAGATCGAGTCTGTTCTTCATACCTACAGTCCACAAAAAAGCCACAAAAAAATTAGGGTTAGTTCATCATATCCCAACCAATCTGAGCCTTTGCATAATCTTTTTAGGGTTTTGCATTGTTGAGTTTGCGGTTGCATCGTCGTGTCTAGTTGCTAGTTGTAACGCCCCAGATACGACTTTCCAAATTTGTATCCAACTCTTGCCGTTTCCGGCGTTAAGTTATATTTATTTCTCGGGTTCGGGTCTTTGTCTCCGTGTGTTGTTTTCGTTTTCATGCATCTCATATCATGTCATCATGTGCATTGCATTTGCATACGTGTTCATCTCATGCATTTGAGCATTTTCCCCGTTGTCCGTTTTGCATTCCGGCGCTTCGTTCTCCTCCGGTGGCCATTTCTACCTTTCTTTCGTGTGTGGGGATTAAACATTTCCGGATTGGACCGAGACTTGCCATGCGGCCTTGGTTTACTACCGGTAGACCGCCTGTCAAGTTTCGTACCATTTGGACTTCGTTTGATACTCCAACGGTTAACCGAGGGACCGAAAAGGCCTCGTGTGTGTTGCAGTCCAACACCCCTCAAATTTGGCCCAAAACCCACCAAACTCTGCTCCATGTCCTAGAGCGTTCGATCACGATCGCGTGGCCGAAAACCGCACCTCATTTGGACTCTCGTAGCTCCACTTACGCCTATAAATAGCCCCCTCCAAATTCGAATCTTCTTCCCCGTCCAAACCCTAGTCCAAAAAAAAAGATCCGCGCCGATGGACGTGTCCGCCCCCGGCCGGACAACGTCCGCCGCCTCCGCCCGCACCAACCGTCCGCCGCCACGTGTCCCTCGCGGGACCGCTTCGCCGCCGCCGCCAGCCGGCCCGCCAGGCCCGAGCCGGCCCCCGACGCCGCGCTCCCGGGCCAGAGGAGCGCCGCCGCTGCCTCCCTTCGTCCCCAGCTCCGCTGCCCGCGCCGCCGTGCTCCATCGACGCCGGCCGCCCCGCTCCGCTCCGGCAAGCCGCCGCCTCGCCGCCAACCGCCCGCGGCGCCCCTCGCCGCCACCGGCCGCCGCCGCCCCAGGCGCCCACCGGCCGGATCCGGTGCCCCAAGTCCCTCTCCGGCCGCCTCCGCTCCAGATCCAGCGATCTCCACCGTCTCCGGTCGTCTACAGGAACTCTGGCGAGCTCCCCGGCGAACCTCGTTCCGCGTGCAAATCTGGATCTGAGATCTATATCGGTTGACTTTCTCTCCCGTACCCTAATTTTTTATGCAATCTTTGACCGCCCGTAACTTTGCATCCGTAGCTCCGTTTTGGACATATAGTATATCAAAATGTTCACCTCGACGAGTACATCATTTCATTCCATTGCATCATTTTCATTTGAGTTCACCGTGATGCCCAAAATGCTGTTAGAAGGAGGCTTCGTGAGTTAATTGTCAGATCTGCTAGTTCATCTCAGACTTTTGTCATTTTTGCCATGATTATTTTGTGCATGCTATGCCTGTGAGTCCTTCATATGTTTTGTTAAGAATTTTGTCTTCTTTCCAGAGGTGCAACCCATGCATTTTTAGGATGTGTGTGGTGACTTGTGAAAGCTTGCAAAGTGAGGCACCCGGTAAATCTGTTTTCAGGGACTTAGTTGTTTTCACTAAGTCTGGGATATTTTAGTTCATGATGCCATATGTTCAGCTTGTTTCCTAGTGATCCGTTCCTCTTTTGAGGATGATCAGTAAAGGAGTTTTGTTAATCATGTTATGCTATATTCATCCATGTCTTTACTTGCTATTTTGGAGCACCATAACTTGAGTCAATCGAGCTATACTTTTGCTTCGTGGTGAATCTGGGCAGATCGTCAACTCGTTTGCGATTTTGCCGGCGTTGTTGTAGTTGATCCGTGCATGCTATGCCATTGTTCTTGCCATGTCTAGCTTGTATTTTGTGCCTTCTTAATGGAAGTATGCCTGCCTTGCCATGACTTGCACGGTGGTGAGTGCATCGAGCTCGTTTACATGCCTTCGTGAGTGATATTTCAGCATGTCTCAGTTTTCACTAAGTCTGAAAACTGATTGTGTTTTAGCTATGTTCGTGTGCCCGTTAATATATTTTGTGAACCCTTTTGGCCCCAGGTCACTTTGGGTCTTTTGTTAAGCGTGTTGAGTAGCTCCATGCCATTTTCTTACTTGTCATGTTCAGGTCATTTATCATGTTGTTTTGCTGCTCCGAAGAGAGCATCGTGATCTGAAATTTCAGACAAGTGTTAATTTCACTAAGTCTGGAATCTGTTTTGCATTTGCGTTTTTGCCATGCTTGTTTGAACCTCTTAATGGATGATTTGGCCGTGGCTCAGTGCTAGTCTTTTGTTAAGGATCTTGTGGGCATCCCTTCTATGTATTTTTTTGTCATGTTTGGTGGCCGTAGCATGTTCATTTCGTTGCATTTAGATGCCTACTTGCTGTAAATCGCAGACCGGTGTCATATCTTAAAACGCTTGCCATTTCCAAACCGTAACTCCGATTCCAATGATCTTTATATCGTTTTCAAGCGATTTCATCCCCTCTATCCAGTGGAACCCTTGGAATTCCAAGTTGAGGCCAGTTTCATGCATTTCATGTCATATCTTGCATTTTGCATCCCGCATCGCATCTCGCATAGCATATCATCATTTCATCATATTGCTTGGTCTTGCACGTGGTTGATTGTATCCTTGTTGCTTGTTTATCTTGTTGGGTAGAGCCGGGAGACGAGTTCTCTACCGAGGAGCCCGTTGAGTTTGCTTGTGAGGATCCAGTCAACTCTGACAACTGTGCAGGCAAGATGATCATACCCTCGAAATCACTACTATCTTTGCTATGCTAGTTTGCTCGCTCTTGCTATGCCAATGCTACGATTCATACCTTCTGCTTGTCAGCCTCCCAATTGCCATGTCATACCTCTAACCCACCTTGTCCTAGCAAAACCTTGATTGGCTATGTTACCCGCTTTGCTCAGCCCCTCTTATAGCGTGCTAAGTTGCAGTGAAGTGGAGGCCGTTCCTTGTTGGAACATCTTTATTTACTTGTTGGGATACCATTATATTGCTATGTTATCTAAATGCATCTATATACTTGTAAAGGGTGAAGGCTCGGCCTCTCGCCTAGTGTTTTGTTCCACTCTTGCCGCCCTAGTTTCCGTCATATCGGTGTTATGTTCCCGGATTTTTGCGTTCCTTACGCGGTTTGGGTTATAATGGAACCCCTTGATATTTCCGCCTTGATAAAGCTTTTCCAGCAATGCCCCAACCTTGGTTTACCATTCGCCACCTAGCCTTTTTTCTTTCCCTTTGGGTTCTGCAGGACCAGGGTCATCTTATTTTACCTCCCCGGGCCAGTGCTCCTCTGAGTGTTGGTCCACTGTCAGCCTACCGTGGCACCAGGGGGCAACTCTGGGCTGGCCTTACCCGTACCTAGACAATCTGAGTGTGCCCTGAGAAGAGATATGTGCAGCTCCTATCGGATTTTGTCGGGCACATTCGGCGGTGTTGCTGGTCTTGTTTTTAACCTGTCGAAGTGTCTTGATTACCGAGATACCGAGTCTGATCGGAAACGTCTTGGGAGAGGTCTATTCCTCGTTGACCGTGAGAGCTTGTCATGGCTAGTTGGGACCCCCCTGCAGGGATTGAACTTTCAAAGCCGTGCCCGCGGTTATGGCAGATGGGAATTTGTAATGTCCGATTGTAGATAACCTAAAAACCTTAAATTAATTAAAATGAATCAACTGAGTGTGTTACCGTGATGGCCTCTTCTCGGCGGAGTCCGGGAAGTGGACACGGTGTGTGAGTAATGCTGCGGCAGTGTTCCTCTAGATTCTCGCTCGCGCCTTGCCTCCTCTTCTCGCTCTCTTTTGCGGAATAAGTAGCCACCACATATGCTAGTCGCTTGCTCCAGCTCCACATATATTTACCTTATCCTTCCTATAAGCTTAAATAGTTTTGATCGCGAGGGTGCGAGATTGCTGAGTCCCTGTGGCTCACAGATACTATAATCCAGATGCAGGTCCAGGTGATTCCCGCTCCAGGTGACGAGTACGAGCTCAAGTGGGAGTTCGACGAGGACTCTCAGCGTTATTATGTTTCCTTTCCCGATGATCAGTAGTGGTGCCTAGTTGGGGTTTGATTCAGGGCCTTGTCGCATGTTGGGTTCTTTTCTATTTTGGCGCCGTAGTCGGGCCATGAGTGATTGTTTGATGGATGTTATTCATGTACTCTGATGTGACGTGGCGAGTTTAAGCCAACTATGTATCTCCCCCTTTTATTACATATTACATGGGATGTTGTAATGATTGCCTGACTTGCGACATTGCTTTCAATGCGGTTATGTCTCTAAGTCGTGCCTCGACACGTGGGAGCTATAGCCGCATCGAGGGCGTTATAAGTTGGTAATCAGAGCCTTCCCCGACCTTAGGAGCCCCATCGCTTGATCGTCTTAGCAGCCGAGTTGTGTCTAGAAAAATGTTTTGAGTCTTTAGGAATTATATATCGGAGAGCTTAGGAATTCTTTTACTTCCCAGTCTCCTCATCGCTCTGGTAAGGCATCCTGACGTAGAGTTTTGACTCTTCTCTTCTCAAATTTCACTAAATTTTTTTTAGGATCACGCGAGTATCTTGGATTTGTTCCGATGGCTTATGATGAGAACATTGTCTTGGTGCCTCCTGTCAGGGGTTTAGTGGAAGTGTCCCGGGGAGTTGAGCTCTGAGGTGTTGTCATCATAATTTTATCGTTGCAATTCTGGAATACTTGAGATATGTTCGCCGACATCGAAAATCTCTTTTATGCAGTTCGTTGGTGAGATAACCTCGACGCCACCCAGTACTGGGGCGGGAGTTCGGGAGTATCGCCATAACTTGTATAACGGATGCTTTTCGAAGGTTGAGGTAGATGGTTTCCGAAGTTTTCTTGGTTATGTGTTGAAGGATGGATACAGCTGGATGTAGGATTTGCTAGTTTGGGTGAGATATTATGCTTCCCCTGTATCCCCAACACCTGATTGCATAACACGAAAAGTTCGGGAGTTTCATAGGTGGGAATTCTAGTAGCTCTAGTTCTTCTTCCACGGATATTGGTTTGAGATTGAGATTTCTTACCGATTATTCGTTCTTGATCCGTACCTTGTTGATTTGTTTCTCTACCTTAATTATACGTGGCTTCTCAATTTATGGATATGTGACCATTTGAAGAGGAATGCATTCGTTCATTTTGTTCGGATGTGAAGACTATATGTTGCAATTTTCATTCCGTTGGATTCAGCTTCAATATTTATCTGTCTATGTGCTAACGGTGGTCAACCTCTTCAGGATGGCTCCCGCTAAGAGCACCAGTCAGAACCAGAATCAAGATCCGCCACCACCTCCACCTCCTCCAGAGGCATGGCAAGCTGTGATGGCCACAACCAATGCAAACACTCAGCTGATCATGCAAATTCTCCAAGAGCACAATCAAGGCAGTCAAGGGAATCAAGGCAGCAACCAGAGTCACTTTGCTACACTCAACCAGTTCCTTGCTAACGGGCCAAAGACTTTCAGTAATTGTGTTGAGGCAACCGATGCTGACGATTGGCTTGTGGATCTGTGTAAGCATTTTGAGTGCAGCAACGTGAGGCCTGAGGACTTTGTCAAGTTCGTTTCCTTCCAACTCAAAGATCAAGCTACAGAATGGTTCCAGCAGTACAAGGATTCCAGAGGTGGACGTGTTATCACTTGGGATGATTTCCGTCGAGATTTCCGAGCTCATCACATTCCGCAGAGCGTGGTTGAAAGCAAGCGTGAGGAATTCCGCAATCTGAAGCAAGGTTCTTTGTCTGTCTATGACTACAACAAATTGTTCCAGAAGCTTGCCCGCTTTGCCAAGCAGGACGTGCCTGATGAGAAGAGCATGATATATCAGTTTAGGGGTGGTCTCAGAGAAGATATTCAGCTCGCTCTTGTTCTCTTTGAGCCTTTGAGATACGATGAGTTCTACAACATGGCACTGAAGCAAGAGGCTGCTCAGTTGAGGTGTGATTCTTCCAGGAAGCAAGTCAGAGATGTTACTCCTTCTTCCTCTACTCAAGTGGCCAAGCAGCAGAAGTTTTGGCTTCCTCCTCCTCCGTTTCGGCAGCCATACCAGCAGAAGAGCAAAGGTGGCAGTGGTTCTTCCCACCAACCCAACCCAGGCTTTCTGAACAAGGCTTCGTCTCAACCTCCAAGATCGAGTGCTCTGTATCACCGTCCGCTTTCAGAGGTCACGTGTAACAAGTGCCAACAGAAGGGTCACTATGCCAACAAGTGTTTCAACCAGTGGCGTCTTCCTCCTCCTCCTGTGAGATCGGCAAGTACAGCTGTGGTCAAGCATAACCCCAAGTCCGCCAAGGTCAATTTGATGAATGCAGCTCAGGCAAAGGACTCGTCAGATGTGATCATGGGTAACCTTCCTGTTAATGATATTCCTGCAAAAGTGCTTTTTGACGCGGGTGCATCGCATTGTTTCATCTCGAGACCGTTTTCATCTAAGCATGGTTTGCCTTTGCAAATTTTGCCTAGTCCTTTAGCAGTTGCCTCTCCCGGTAAGCGCATGCAGGCTAACTCCATTGCTCCGGATGTTACTATTACTTTGGGTGACTACAAGTTCCTATCTTCTCCAACGGTTCTCGGTGACTCGGATATTGATCTTATTCTCGGAATGGATTGGCTTTCTAAACACAAGGCACATCTTGATTGTGCTGCCAGGCAGATTCAATTGACTCATTCGTCTGAGGATGTAATTGTCTTTGCCGCTCGGGATAATACTATCCGTCTGTTTTCTCTCAATGAGAAGGGTGAATTGGATGCCATCTCTCAAATTCCAGTCGTTTGCGAATATCAAGACGTCTTTCCAGAAGAGCTCCCAGGAATGCCTCCACACCGGCCAGTTGAATTCGTTATTGAACTTGAACCTGGCACAGAACCTGTGTGCAAACGTCCTTACAAGCTCGGACCTGAAGAGTTGAAGGAGCTGAAGAAGCAACTCGATGAGCAAGAAAGAATGGGTCTCATCCGGCCTAGTACTTCTCCGTGGGGTTGTGGTGTTCTTTTTGTGAAGAAGAAGGATGGAACGGACCGACTTTGTGTTGATTACCGTCCAGTGAACAAGAAGACCATCAAGAACAAATACCCACTTCCCAACATCAATGAGCTGTTCGAACAACTCAAAGGTGCCCAAGTATTCTCCAAGCTTGATCTCCGTATGGGTTATCACCAGATTCGCATTCGTGAAGAAGATATCCCCAAGACAGCATTTAGAACAAGCTTTGGTTCATATGAATACACTGTCATGTCTTTTGGCCTCGCCAACGCTCCTCCGACGTTCTCTCGCATGATGAACTTTATCTTCAATTCCTACACCAATGACTTCGTTTTGGTCTATCTCGATGACATTCTGGTTTTCTCGAAGAACAAGGAAGATCATGCCAAGCACTTACGTTTGGTTCTCGATAAGCTCAGAGAACATCAGTTTTATGCCAAGTTCTCCAAGTGTGAATTTTGGCTCGATGAGGTTCTTTATCTTGGTCATATCATCTCTGCCAAGGGAATTTCCATGAATCCCGAGAAGGTATCCGCAATTGTGAATTGGGAACCTCCTCAGAATGTGAAGCAACTCCGCAATTTTCTCGGTCTCGCAAGCTATTGCCGAAGATTCGTTGAAAACTTTTCCAAGATCGCGAAGCCTCTCTCAAATCTTCTTCAGAAGCACGTCAAGTATGTTTGGTCTCCGGAGTGTGATATTGCTTTCAACACTTTGAAAGAGAAGTTGATCACTGCTCTAGTTCTGACTCCGCCTGATGAATCCAAGCCGTACGAGGTCTTTTGTGATGCCTCACTCCAAGGTCTTGGCGCAGTTTTGATGCAAGAGAAGAAAGTTGTTGCTTATACATCTCGCCAGTTGAAGCCTAATGAGAAGAACTACCCCACTCATGATCTCGAGTTGGCGGCAGTTGTGCATGCTCTTTTGACTTGGAGACATCTTCTATTGGGAAGAAAAGTGGACATTTTCACTGATCACAAGAGTCTCAAGTACATCTTCACTCAGCCTAATCTCAACCTAAGGCAAACTCGATGGGTCAAAATGATTCAAGAGTATAATCCAAGTATTGAGTATACTCCAGGCAAGGCCAATGTGATTGCTGACGCTTTGAGCAGAAAGGCCTACTGCAACAGTCTGATTCTCAAGCCTTATCAACCCGAGCTTTGTGAGGCTTTCCGCAAGCTTAATCTGCAAGTTGTTCCTCACGGTTTCCTCGCCAACCTTCAAGTCTCTCCTACCTTAGAAGACCAGATTCGCCAAGCCCAACTTATTGATGCTATGGTGAAAAAGGTGAAGATTGGGATTGCCAAGAGTCAGTCCAAGTACAAGTGCTACCGCCTTGATGACAAGGACACTCTCTTCTTCGAGGATCGTATTGTTGTGCCCAAAGGTGAACTTCGTAAGGTGATCATGAACGAGGCTCACAATTCTCTCCTCTCCATCCACCCTGGGAGCACGAAGATGTATCAGGACCTCAAGCAAGCTTATTGGTGGACTCGAATGAAGCGCGAGATCGCTCAATTCGTGAATGAATGTGATGTCTGCAGAAGAGTGAAGGCAGAACACCAAAGGCTAGCTGGTCTCCTCCAACCTCTTGCCATTCCAGAATGGAAGTTTGACCACATTGAGATGGACTTCGTGACTGGGTTTCCAAAGTCCAAGCGTGGCAATGATGCTATATTTGTTGTCATCGACAAGCTCACCAAAGTGGCTCACTTTCTGCCTATCAAAGAGTCGATCACTGCAGCTCAATTGGCGGAACTCTATACCTCTCGCATTGTCTCTCTGCACGGTATTCCTCAAGTGATCTCTTCAGACCGTGGCAGCATCTTTACCTCGAAGTTTTGGGATTCTTTTCAGAAGGCCATGGGCACCAACATCCGCTTCAGCACTGCTTTCCATCCTCAAACAAGCGGTCAAGTCGAGCGTGTCAACCAGATTCTTGAAGATATGCTCAGGGCTTGTGTGATCTCCTTCGGCATGAAGTGGGAGGATTGTCTTCCTTATGCTGAATTCTCCTATAACAACAGTTTTCAAGCAAGTTTGGGCAAGGCCCCATTTGAAATTCTGTATGGCAGGAAGTGCCGTACCCCTCTCAACTGGTCTGAAACTGGTGAACGTCAGCTGCTGGGTAATGACTTAATCACAGAAGCAGAAGAAATGTGCAAAGTCATTCGTGATAACCTCAAAGCAGCCCAATCCCGCCAGAAGAGCTACTATGATAGTAAGCACCGTGATTTGGCTTTCGAGACCGGAGATCATGTTTACCTCCGCGTCTCTCCTATGAAAGGTACTCGTCGCTTCGGTATCAAAGGGAAGCTTGCCCCTAGATACGTGGGACCTTTCAAGATTGTCAGCAAGAGAGGCGACCTCGCCTATCAACTCGAGCTTCCTTCAAACTTTGCAAATGTTCATGATGTGTTCCATGTCTCTTAGCTTCGAAAGTGCTTCAAGACTCCTAACCGCACCGTCAACTTCGAGGACATTGAGCTCCAAGAAGATCTCTCCTATCGTGAGCACCCAGTTGCTATTCTTGAAGAGACTGAACGCAAGACTCGCAACAAGTCAATCAAATTTCTCAAAGTCAAGTGGTCTCACCATTCCGACCATGAAGCTACCTGGGAACGCGAGGATCACCTCCGTTCTGAGTACCCGGAGTTCTTTCAGTCCTAGGTCTCGGGACGAGATCTTTTCGTAGTGGTGGAGTGTTGTAACGCCCCAGATACGACTTTCCAAATTTGTTCCAACTCTTGCCGTTTCCGGCGTTAAGTTATATTTATTTCTCGGGTTCGGGTCTTTGTCCCC
This sequence comes from Triticum urartu, assembly GCF_003073215.2. Classification (NCBI taxonomy): domain Eukaryota; kingdom Viridiplantae; phylum Streptophyta; class Magnoliopsida; order Poales; family Poaceae; genus Triticum; species Triticum urartu. Next base: position 251,232,275 of record NC_053027.1, on the reverse strand, counting down.
GTGTGTTGTTTTCGTTTTCATGCATCTCATATCATTTCATCATGTGCATTGCATTTGCATACGTGTTCATCTCATGCATTCGAGCATTTTCCCCGTTGTCCTTTTTGCATTCCGGCGCTTCGTTCTCCTCCGGTGGCCATTTCTAGCCTTCTTTCGTGTGTGGGGATTAAACATCTCCGGATTGGACCGAGACTTGCCATGCGGCCTTGGTTTACTATCGGTAGACCGCCTGTCAAGTTTCGTATCAATTGGACTTCGTTTGATACTCCAACGGTTAACCGAGGGACCGAAAAGGCCTCGTGTGTGTGATCAATAAAGCTTTCCTCTTATATTCGCAATATCCAGATTGCAATCTTAGTTTCTTGCTTGTTCTTTGTTTGCCTGCAGGGAACAGACCTCCGTGGTCAGGTTGATCATGCTCCGGCGTGGTCAATAACCTCTCGAAGTTAGTTTCGCGATTGCTAATGCGCGACGTCCTCGCATGTTCGTAGTCGGATCGTCAAAGTCGACTTCCTCCAAAACGATAGCCACTATCTCATCGAAAGACGGGACACCTTTGCCTCTATCAAGTGGTATCAGATTTTCAGGTTGCTCGGCGAGATTTTACAGTTTTTCGTAGTTTAGATCGAGTCTGTTCTTCATACCTACAGTCCACAAAAAAGCCACAAAAAAATTAGGGTTAGTTCATCATATCCCAACCAATCTGAGCCTTTGCATAATCTTTTTAGGGTTTTGCATTGTTGAGTTTGCGGTTGCATCGTCGTGTCTAGTTGCTAGTTGTAACGCCCCAGATACGACTTTCCAAATTTGTATCCAACTCTTGCCGTTTCCGGCGTTAAGTTATATTTATTTCTCGGGTTCGGGTCTTTGTCTCCGTGTGTTGTTTTCGTTTTCATGCATCTCATATCATGTCATCATGTGCATTGCATTTGCATACGTGTTCATCTCATGCATTTGAGCATTTTCCCCGTTGTCCGTTTTGCATTCCGGCGCTTCGTTCTCCTCCGGTGGCCATTTCTACCTTTCTTTCGTGTGTGGGGATTAAACATTTCCGGATTGGACCGAGACTTGCCATGCGGCCTTGGTTTACTACCGGTAGACCGCCTGTCAAGTTTCGTACCATTTGGACTTCGTTTGATACTCCAACGGTTAACCGAGGGACCGAAAAGGCCTCGTGTGTGTTGCAGTCCAACACCCCTCAAATTTGGCCCAAAACCCACCAAACTCTGCTCCATGTCCTAGAGCGTTCGATCACGATCGCGTGGCCGAAAACCGCACCTCATTTGGACTCTCGTAGCTCCACTTACGCCTATAAATAGCCCCCTCCAAATTCGAATCTTCTTCCCCGTCCAAACCCTAGTCCAAAAAAAAAGATCCGCGCCGACGGACGTGTCCGCCCCCGGCCGGACAACGTCCGCCGCCTCCGCCCGCACCAACCGTCCGCCGCCACGTGTCCCTCACGGGACCGCTTCGCCGCCGCCGCCAGCCGGCCCGCCAGGCCCGAGACGGCCCCCGACGCCGCGCTCCCGGGCCAGAGGAGCGCCGCCGCCGCCTCCCTTCGTCCCCAGCTCCGCTGCCCGCGCCGCCGTGCTCCATCGACGCCGGCCGCCCCGCTCCGCTCCGGCAAGCCGCCGCCTCGCCGCCAACCGCCCGCGGCGCCCCTCGCCGCCACCGGCCGCCGCCGCCCCAGGCGCCCACCGGCCGGATCCGGTGCCCCAAGTCCCTCTCCGGCCGCCTCCGCTCCAGGTCCGACGATCTCCACCGTCTCCAGTCGTCTACAGGAACTCTGGCGAGCTCCCCGGCGAACCTCGTTCCGCGTGCAAATCTGGATCTGAGATCGATATCGGTTGACTCTCTCCCGTACACTAATTTTTTATGCAATCTTTGACCGCCCGTAACTTTGCATCCGTAGCTCCGTTTTGGACATATAGTATATCAAAATGTTCACCTCGACGAGTACATCATTTCATTCCATTGCATCATTTTCATTTGAGTTCACCGTGATGCCCAAAATGCTGTTAGAAGGAGGCTTCGTGAGTTAATTGTCAGATCTGCTAGTTCATCTCAGACTTTTGTCATTTTTGCCATGATTATTTTGTGCATGCTATGCCTGTGAGTCCTTCATATGTTTTGTTAAGAATTTTGTCTTCTTTCCAGAGGTGCAACCCATGCATTTTTAGGATGTGTGTGGTGACTTGTGAAAGCTTGCAAAGTGAGGCACCCGGTAAATCTGTTTTCAGGGACTTAGTTGTTTTCACTAAGTCTGGGATATTTTAGTTCATGATGCCATATGTTCAGCTTGTTTCCTAGTGATCCGTTCCTCTTTTGAGGATGATCAGTAAAGGAGTTTTGTTAATCATGTTATGCTATATTCATCCATGTCTTTACTTGCTATTTTGGAGCACCATAACTTGAGTCAATCGAGCTATACTTTTGCTTCGTGGTGAATCTGGGCAGATCGTCAACTCGTTTGCGATTTTGCCGGCGTTGTTGTAGTTGATCCGTGCATGCTATGCCATTGTTCTTGCCATGTCTAGCTTGTATTTTGTGCCTTCTTAATGGAAGTATGCCTGCCTTGCCATGACTTGCACGGTGGTGAGTGCATCGAGCTCGTTTACATGCCTTCGTGAGTGATATTTCAGCATGTCTCAGTTTTCACTAAGTCTGAAAACTGATTGTGTTTTAGCTATGTTCGTGTGCCCGTTAATATATTTTGTGAACCCTTTTGGCCCCAGGTCACTTTGGGTCTTTTGTTAAGCGTGTTGAGTAGCTCCATGCCATTTTCTTACTTGTCATGTTCAGGTCATTTATCATGTTGTTTTGCTGCTCCGAAGAGAGCATCGTGATCTGAAATTTCAGACAAGTGTTAATTTCACTAAGTCTGGAATCTGTTTTGCATTTGCGTTTTTGCCATGCTTGTTTGAACCTCTTAATGGATGATTTGGCCGTGGCTCAGTGCTAGTCTTTTGTTAAGGATCTTGTGGGCATCCCTTCTATGTATTTTTTTGTCATGTTTGGTGGCCGTAGCATGTTCATTTCGTTGCATTTAGATGCCTACTTGCTGTAAATCGCAGACCGGTGTCATATCTTAAAACGCTTGCCATTTCCAAACCGTAACTCCGATTCCAATGATCTTTATATCGTTTTCAAGCGATTTCATCCCCTCTATCCAGTGGAACCCTTGGAATTCCAAGTTGAGGCCAGTTTCATGCATTTCATGTCATATCTTGCATTTTGCATCCCGCATCGCATCTCGCATAGCATATCATCATTTCATCATATTGCTTGGTCTTGCACGTGGTTGATTGTATCCTTGTTGCTTGTTTGTCTTGTTGGGTAGAGCCGGGAGACGAGTTCGCTACCGAGGAGCCCGTTGAGTTTGCTTGTGAGGATCCAGTCAACTCTGACAACTGTGCAGGCAAGATGATCATACCCTCGAAATCACTACTATCTTTGCTATGCTAGTTTGCTCGCTCTTGCTATGCCAATGCTACGATTCATACCTTTTTCTTGTCAGCCTCCCAATTGCCATGTCATACCTCTAACCCACCTTGTCCTAGCAAACCATTGATTGGCTATGTTACCGCTTTGCTCAGCCCCTCTTATAGCGTTGCTAGTTGCAGGTGAAGTTTGGAGGCCGTTCCTTGTTGGAACATCTTTTATTTACTTGTTGGGGATACCATGATATTGCTATGTTATCTTAATGCATCTATATACTTGGTAAAGGGTGGAAGGCTCGGCCTCTCGCCTAGTGTTTTGTTCCACTCTTGCCGCCCTAGTTTCCGTCATATCGGTGTTATGTTCCCGGATTTTTGCGTTCCTTACGCGGTTGGGTTATAATGGGAACCCCTTGATATTTCGCCTTGATTAAAGCTTTTCCAGCAATGCCCAACCTTGGTTTTACCATTCGCCACCTAGCCTTTTCTTTCCCTTGGGTTCTGCAGACTCAAGGGTCATCTTATTTTACCCCCCCCGGGCCAGTGCTCCTCTGAGTGTTGGTCCACCTGTCAGCTACCGGTGGCCACCAGGGGCAACTCTGGGCTGGCCTACCCGTACCTAGGACAATCTGAGTGTGCCCTGAGAAAGAGATATGTGCAGCTCCTATCGGGATTTGTCGGCACATTCGGGCGGTGTTGCTGGTCTTGTTTTAACCTGTCGAAGTGTCTTGAGTTACCGAGATACCGAGTCTGATCGGAACGTCTTGGGAGGAGGTCTATTCCTTCGTTGACCGTGAGAGCTTGTCATGGGCTAAGTTGGGACCCCCCTGCAGGGATTGAACTTTCGAAAGCCGTGCCCGCGGTTATGGGCAGATGGGAATTTGTTAATGTCCGATTGTAGATAACTTAAACCTTAATTAATTAAAATGAATCAACTGAGTGTGTTACCGTGATGGCCTCTTCTCGGCGGAGTCCGGGAAGTGGACACGGTGTTGGAGTAATGCTTGCGCAGGTTGTTCCTCTAGATTCTCGCTCGCGCCTTGCCTCCTCTTCTCGCTCTCTTTTGCGGATAAGTTAGCCACCACATATGCTAGTCGCTTGCTGCAGCTCCACATATATTTGCCTTATCCATTCCTATAAGCTTAAATAGTTTTGATCGCGAGGGTGCGAGATTGCTGAGTCCCTGTGGCTCACAGATACTATAATTCCAGATGCAGGTCCAGGTGATTCCGCTCCAGGTGACGAGTACGAGCTCAAGTGGGAGTTCGACGAGGACTCTCAGCGTTATTATGTTTCCTTTCCCGATGATCAGTAGTGGTGCCTAGTTGGGGTTTGATTCAGGGCCTTGTCGCATGTTGGGTTCTTTTCTATTTTGGCGCCGTAGTTGGGCCATGAGTGATTGTTTGATGGATGTTATTCATGTACTCTGATGTGACGTGGCGAGTGTAAGCCAACTATGTATCTCCCCCTTTTATTACATATTACATGGGATGTTGTAATGATTGCCTGACTTGCGACATTGCTTTCAATGCGGTTATGTCTCTAAGTCGTGCCTCGACACGTGGGAGCTATAGCCGCATCGAGGGCGTTATACTAGTCCTTTAGAGTTTCGAGTTATGTTCACAAGTAGTCACGCCGCCGCCGCCGCATCATCATCATCATCATCACCGCTGCCATATACCACCATCATCGTCACCGCTGCCATATACCATCATCATCATCACTGCTGCCATATACCACCATCGTCATCGCCGCTGCCATATACCACATATCCACCGCGATCAGATAATCCGAGTCCACCTCCATCACATATTCGCCACCAGTCCGTGTTCCACCGCCCTACATATATTCGTCACCGGTCCGAGTTCCACCAGATTCATCTCCACCACCAGTCCTAGTCTGAGTCCAGTATTTGTTGCTTTGTTTTCGGTTTCTAGATCACGCGATGCTTCGAGTCGTGACCAAGTCAGACTCCCCAACTTTCGTGCTACCCGCAGTAGAAAAATAGTTCCAAACTAAAAAAAACTAAGTATGGAAAATTCTGGCTAGGCAGTTTCTAGACTATTTGTAGACTTCTTCGAAAAAAATTTGTTGCGGAGCAAAAAAAAGAGGAAAAAAAGTGCAAAAAAGTGAAAAAAAGAAAAAAAAATTCAGAGCGTGCTCCTCCCTTGTTTATGTGTAGCGTCATGATTTTGTTAGTGTTCTAGGCTCGCGTCTCTAGCAAGGTCTAGCCTAGGACCAGCACAGTACCATCGTTGAGCGTTTATTCAACTTTGCATCTCTGAATTGATTATTGCTGACCCTTTTTGCTACCATATTATAAGCCTTCCAAGCTCCACATACATCTACGTCGTGTGTTTGACTGTCCCTGGTAATCGCAATATCCAAGCTTTGAGAGTTTTGACTACGACGATTGCCGATCACCGCCTGCTGCTGGATAAGAACTGGTAAGAATTTGAGATTTGCTTGACGGATTTGTGACACCCACCACCACCTCTTGTTAGTAGTCTGTAGGATCATATTCTTGTGTGTTTCTATTGCTGCTAACCATGGCAGGATCACAAGCCGATGAGACTGACTGGGAGAACATGACGAATAAGGAGTTGCATGATAAATTTCAGCAAATGATGAGTGGACAGGTGCAAGATGTGCTAAACAGATTTGAAGAGGCCATGGAGAAGATAGATGGCATGGAGAAGACGTTCGAAACAAAGTTCGATAACAAGTTTAATAAATTGCTCGCGCGTCTTCCACCAGCACCACCGGCTGCACCTAATGCACCTCTACAACAACAACAACAACGACTACCTCCACGTCGCGAAATAGCCCTCCACCGAGCGAGCCGTGTCCCTCTTGCGCCTGGTCAAACTATTGGTGCTACTGTTGATTCTTCTGGCTCCTGCTGTTGATGTGGAGGAGGATGATTATGTGGGGGATTACGAGGATGAGGCTGATCAAAATCAGAACTACGTGCAACCACCAGCACTAGCACCACAACCACCAGGTCATCCAGATGCAAATAATGGCAATGGTAGGGCTCCCCCTCAGGTACGAGATCATGGCCATCTCCCTAAACTGAAATTGAATATTCCACCATTTGAGGGTAGATATATTCCTGATATATATCTTACTTGGGAGTTAGAAACTGAACAACGATTTACATGTTTACAATATCCTGAGGAGAGACGTGTTCCTGCTGCTGTTTGTGCCTTCACTAGCTTTGCATGTGTTTGGTGGTTTGAACATTGTAGATTATATCCTATTCCAGCTACTTGGGCTGCTTCGAAAACTGCTATGCATACTCGTTGAGTTCCACCTTATTATCAATGTGAATTACTTCAAAAATTGCAGCATTTAAGACAAGGAAAAAATTCTGTAGAAGAATATTATCAGGAATTACAAACTGGCATGATTAGATGTGGTATTGTTGAGGAGAATGAAGCTATGCTTGCACGTTTTATGGGTAGATTAAATAGAGAGATTCAGACCATTCTAGAGTATAAGCATTATACTAATATCACTCGTTTATTCCATCTTGCTTGTAAAGCTGAACGTGAAGTGCAGGATCGACACGCATTGACGCGAACTAACTTTTCTGCAGGTCGATCTTCATCATGGACACCACGTGCATCCTCTACTTCCACTGCACCAGCACCTCCATCAGGTGCCACCTCCAGTCATGATACAAGAAAGCAAGCACAACCACCACTATCTGCCAAGAGCACACCTGCTGGGCCTACACAGAGCTCTTCTTCTTCCATCGCATCAACATGGCACACAAGTGATATTATTTGTCGTCGTTGTAAGGGAAGAGGACATTTTGCGAGAGAATTCAAATCTCAGCGTGTGATGACTGTTACTGAGGATGGTGGGTATGAGTCCTCTAGTGACTATGATGAGGAGACTTTGGCTCTTATTACAGATGAAGAACATGGTGGAGATGATTCTGATCATGAGACGCAATACATGGCTCCTGAAGATGTTGATAGGTATGAATGTTTAGTTGCTCAACGTGTTTTCAGTGTGCAGGTTACACAAGCTGAGCAAAATCAGAGGCATATTTTGTTCCATATAAAAGGAGTTGTGAAGGAACGTTCTGTTCGCGTCATCATAGATGGAGGGAGCTGCAATAACTTGGCTAGCATGGAGATGGTGGAGAAGCTATCTCTCACCACAAGACCACATTCACATCCTTACTGCATCCAATGGTTCAACATCAATAGCAAGGTTAAGGTAACACGTACTGTTCGTGTGTAGTTTAGTATCTCTACATATGCTGATTATGTTGATTGTGATGTGCTACTTATGTAAGCATGTTCCTTATTACTTGGTAGACCATGGAAATTTGATAAAAAAATCTGTACACCATGGTAGAAACAATCAGTATACTCTTGTTCATAAGGAAAAAAATATTACTTTGCTTCCTATGACTCCTGATTCCGTTTTGAAAGATGATATTAATACAGCTAATAAAGAAAAACAGGAGAAAAGTAAGAGTGAAAATCAGATTATGGCAAAAGAATTTGAGAAACAAATGAAGCCTAATAATAAACCATCTAGTGTTGCTTCTGAAATTAAATTGAAAAGTGCATGTTTACTTGCCACCAAATCTGATATTGATGATATAGATTTTGGCAAATCTGTTTGCTATGCTTTTGTGTGCAAAGAGGAATGATTTTCATTCGAGGACGTGCCATCCTCTTTGCCTCCTGCTTTCACTAACAATTTGCAGGAGTTCGCTGACGTCTTTGCACAAGACGTGCCACCGAGATTACCACCTATTCGAGGGATTGAGCATCAAAATGACTTAATTCCCGGTGCATCATTACCCAACCATGCACCATATCGTACCAATCCAGAGGAGATGAAGGAGATTATGCATCAAGTACAAGAACTGCTCGACAAAGGTTATATACGCGAATCCCTTAGTCCTTGTGCTGTTCCTATCATTTTAGTGCCGAAAAAGGATGGTACGTCGCGTATGTGCATTGATTGTAGAGGCATTAATAATATTACTATTCGTTATCGTCATCCTATTCCTAGGCTAGATGATATGCTTGATGAATTGAGTGGCTCTACAATATTCTCCAAAGTTGATTTGCATAGTGGATACCATCAAATTCGTGTGAAATTGGGAGATGAATGGAAAACAACATTTAAAACTAAGTTTGGATTATATGAGTGGTTGGTCATGCCTTTTGGGTTAACTAATGCACCTAGTACTTTCATGAGATTAATGAACGAAGTTTTACGTGCTTTCATTGGACAATTTGTGGTAGTTTACTTTGATGACATATTGATTTATAGCAAATCTTTGGAGGACCATTTGGAACATTTACGTGCTATTTTTATTGCTCTACGTGATGCACGTTTGTTTGGTAACCTTGGAAAGTGCACCTTTTGCACCGACCGAGTATCTTTTCTTGGCTATGTTGTTACTCCACAGGGAATTGAAGTTGATAAAGCCAAGATTGAAGCTATTGAGAGTTGGCCACAGCCCAAAACGGTCACACAAGTGAGGAGTTTTCTTGGCCTCGCTGGTTTCTATAGGCGTTTTGTGAGAGATTTCAGCACCATTGCTGCACCTCTCAACGAGCTTACAACGAAGGATGTGCCTTTTGTTTGGGGTACCACACAGGAAGAAGCCTTCATGGTATTGAAAGATAAGTTGACACATGCTCCTTTACTCCAACTTCCTGATTTTAATAAGACTTTTGAGCTTGAATATGATGCTAGTGGAATTGGATTAGGAGGTGTGTTATTACAAGATGGCAAACCTGTTGCATACTTTTCTGAAAAATTGAGTGGACCTGGTTTGAACTATTCTACTTATGATAAAGAATTATTGTAACACCCACGATGCGGCTATATATCCCACGTGTCGGAGCACGACTTAGAGGCAAAACCGCATAGTAGGCATGTCACAAGAGGGGTAATCTTTACACATCCCATGTACTGAATATGAAATGGATAAAGAGTTGGCTTACAATCGCCACTTCACACAATACATAAATATAGCATTACATCATCCAGAATACAATCAAGGTCCGATCACGGAACCAAATAAAGAAAGACAACCCCAAATGCTAGATCCCCGATCGCCACAACTATGCTCCACTACTGATCAACTGAAACTGAACAACACAACGAAGAGGATCTTCATCGAGCTCCCACTTGAGCTCAGTTGCGTCGTCTGCACTGGTATCATCGGCACCTGAAACTGTTCTGAAGTATCTGTGAGTCACGGGGACTCAGCAATCTCACACCCTCGCGATCAAGACTATTTAAGCTTATGGGTCAGAAAAGGTAGTGAGGTGGAGCTGCAGCAAGCACTAGCATATATGGTGGCTAACTTATGCAAATGAGAGCGAGAAGAGAAGCAAACCACGGTAGAGAAGCTATAATGATCAAGAAGTGATCCTGAAACTACTTACGTTAAAGAATAACACGAGACCGTGTACTCTTCTCGGACTCCGCCGAAAAGAGACCATCACGGCTACACACGCGGTTGATTCATTTTAATTAAGTTAAGTGTCAAGTTTTCTACAACCGGATATTAACAAATTCCCATCTGCCCATAACCACGGGCACGGCTTTCGAAAGTTCAAAACCCTGCAGGGGTGTCCCAACCTAGCCCATCACAACCTCTCACGGCCAACGAAGGATATTCCTTCTCCCAGGACGACCCGACCAGAGTCGGAATCCCGGTTACAAGACATTTCGACAATGTTAAAACAAGACTAGCAAAGCCGCCCGATGTGCCAACAAATCCCGATAGGAGTCGCAGGTATCTCGTTCTCAGGGCACACCGGATAGGTCAAGCTACGAGTAAAACCAACCATCGAGTTGCCCCAAGGTGGCCCCGCAGGCTGCCCGTTTCGGACCAACACTCAGAGGAGCACTGGCCCGGGGGGGGGGGGTTAAAATAAAGATGACCCTTGAGTCTGCAGAACCCAAGGGAAAAAGGCTTAGGTGGAAAATGGTAAAACAAAGATTGGGCCTTGCTGGAGGAGTTTTATTCAAGGCGAACTGTCAAGGGGTTCCCATTATAACCCAACCGCGTAAGGGAACACAAAATCAAGGAACATAACATCGGTATGACGGAAACTAGGGCGACAAGAGTGGAAAAAAACTCCAGGCATAAGGCCGAGCCTTCCACCCTTTACCGAGTGTATAGATGCATTAATGTAAACAAGATATAATAATGATATCCCAACAATAATCATGTTCCAACAAGGAACAAACTTCAACTTCACCTGCAACTAGCAACGCTATAAGAGGGGCTGAGCAAAGCGGTAACATAGCCAAACAACAGTTTGCTATGAAAGGGTAGGTTAGAGGCTGGACATGGCAACATGGGAGGCATGATATAGCAAGTGGTAGGTATCACAACATAGCAAAAGAGCGAGCAACTAGCAAGCAAAGATAGAAGTGATTTCGAGGGTATGGTCATCTTGCCTGCAAAGTTCTCCGAACTGACGAAAGATCCTCATAAACGTACTCAACGGGTTCCTCGATCAAGAACTCATCTCCCGGCTCTACCCAAAGTAAGAACACTAGCAAAGGAAAACAACAATCAACCCCGGTGCAATGCGCAAGCAACATGATGCAAAACATGGCATGATATGCGGGATGTGATATGCAAAGCATATGCGTGCTCCGGAAGGAAAAGATTGATCCAGGCCTCAACTTGGCAAACCAAGTGTGCCGCTAGAAAGATGAGTTGATTTCGGTCGAAATCGATATAAAGATCACCGGAATCGGATGCATGGTTTGCAAATGGCAAGCAAAACAATAATGGCACAATTCTGCGATTAATAGCACGATGTCATCTAGAATGCAACAACAAACTAAGCTACTGCACTCCAACATAGCAACAAAGCACATTGAAGTGATCTACTCAAGATGCTTGAAAAAATATGAACACTGAGCTAGAGCTAAATCACACAAGAGAAGGTTCAAACAAGCATGGCAAAAGTGCAAGAGATATCAGCTTCACAGACTTGGTGAAAATAACAACATGCCAGGAATTAACATCAGGAAGCAATGTTTAGAGCTAGCTAACAACATGCTACAGGAACATAACATAGCAAACAAAGGCATGGCATGAATCTACTCAAAGCATATAACAAAAGTCCCTTACTGACCATAAGCCAAAAAGGATCAGAAGATATGATGGCACCCATGTAAACATAGCAAGTTTCGTTAACAGATTCAGACTTAGCAGAAAACTGGACATGGCATAAACAGAGTTATGAAGACATGTTTGCGATCTCGATTCACTCAACACAAGGCATTGCATGACAAGCTAAGCATAGTACCAGCAAGAAGACATGATTATGAAGCTAACCAAAGCAAGAACAAGCTCATAGCATGCATGGATCAACTACTACAACCGTGGAAAAATTGATTAACACGTAAACAATCTGCCAGGAAAATTTTATAGCAAAAGTAGAGCAAGATTGAGTCATGCTAGGGAACTCCATAAATGCAAATAGGGGCATGGATGGATAGAGCACAACCATATGTCCAAGTCATCCTTACCGAACATACTCAAAAGAAGCATGGATCTCCCTGTAGCAACATGAATACATGACATAAAAATAACAGCAGGGAAATGACTTAGTGAAATTCCAAGTCCCTGAAATCAGCAATATCACGAGAGCTACTTTGCATTCTTGTGCTAGTCACCACATTGATCACAAAAATACATGGCATACACCCCTGTAAAGATGGCATGTCATATATCAAAACACATGTAGAGCTCATGACCATATGCAGCACACAATAAATGTAGAAAAAATGACAAATGCTCATAATCTGCTAAGTAATAGGGACTAACATTTTATAGCACTCTTGGATCAACAATTTGGGCATCAAGATGCACTCAAACAAGCATGGCACAATGGAACAAAATGAAGAGCACATCCAGATTAACATTTTGATATATCAGGCATGCAAAACGGATCTACGGATGAGGAGGTATGGCATGTTGAACAGGGCTATAAAATAATCACAGAAAAAGGACTTAGTGGAAAATTCGACCTCCGAAAGTCAACGGGACGAGGAGATCCAGGACGTGGATGCGCCGTTTGGATGGTGGAGCGGGTGGATCTCGTCCACCTCATGGTGGATCCGGACGGGGCGGCCGACTACGGGGCTTCTGGGCGGCGGAGCTAGCCGGCGCTGGGGCGAGGTTACCGCGGGGCGCGACGCGCGCGGTGGCCGGAGTGGCGGCGGGGAGCGGCAGAGCTCGCCGCGGGATCCGGCGACAGGAGGTCGGCCTCGTGCGGCGCGGGGTCGCTGGCGGGAGGAACTCCGGCGGAGCAGCGGCGAAGGTGGCCGGCGTTGACCGGCGAGACGGCGAACACAGCGAGGAGGAGGCGCAGGCGCGCGGGCACGGTTGGCGGCGGCGGGCGGCGACCCGGGCCGGGAGGGCCGCGGTCGGGCACCGGCGGGCCCGCACGGTGGAGCGCGGAGAAGTGGGGCGGCCCGAGCTGACGTGGCACACCGTGGTTGGCTGCGGAGGTGGAGGCGGACATGTCCGGCGAGGGGAAATTGTCCGGTGGCACGGAGGAGGATTGGATCTAGGGTTTCGCCTGAAAATTGGACGGGGAAGACCTTTATATAGGTGGAGGGTGTTTGAAGTGTCCAAATGGAGTGCGGTTTTCGGCCACGCGATCGTGATCGAACACCCGAGAGGATGGATGGGTTTTGGGCCACTTTGAAGGGGTGTTGGGCTGCAACACACACGAGGCCTTTACTGTTCCCCAGTTAGCCGTTGGAGTATCAAACGGACTCCAAATGGCACGAAACTTGACAGGCGGTCTACCGGTGGTGTACAAGGCCGCTTGGCCAATCTCGGTCCATTTCGAGAAAGTTTAACACCCGCTCACGAAAAGAGGCAAAAGGAGGGCGCTAGAGGACGTAGGAGCGCCGGATTGCAAAACAGACAACGGGGAAAATGCTCGGATGCATGAGACGAACACGTATGCAAATGCGATGCACATGATGACATGATATGAAATGCATGACACACAAACAAAAGACAAGGCAACAACAGCGAATAACTGGAATACACCTGGCGCAATGGTCTCGGGGCGTTACAACACTCCACCACTACGAGAGGATCTCGTCCCGAGATCTAGAATGGCACCGGAGGGAAAACGGAAGAGGAAGATAAGCGGTAAAACTAAGTTGCTTGTTCGACAAACGAGTGAAACCATGAACCTTGAGAGATTGAACAACTTTGAGAAAAGAATATAACGGAGATGAACAAAGTTGAAAACACTCCGTTAGAAAAGAGGAACAAGGGAGAACAAATTCGGGCAGCACTCCGGTTGAAAAGTGATATGAAACTTGATAAGATGAAAAGAACTTGAGAAGAGGACACAACACTCCAGTTAAATGGATACACAAAGGAAAGAAAATGATCTTGACAAAACAAGAAGATGGGTTGAAGAGAGCAACATCGCAATCCCTCCGGAGGAAATGAGAGGATGGAATGGAATGAACAGAGGAGAAAACAAGATCTTGGTAGAGCACGCTTACAACAAATGCTAGAACGGAGTTGTTGGATTATCAACAACGAAAAGGATAAGCTTGAAGTGGGCTTATGGAAAACATCCCAAAATTATGAGGTGAAATTCTGCCACTAACGAAACAATAGATTGGATTGATATCAACAAGGAGACGAGAAACTTATTTCACCGGGAGGATAAATGAAGAACTAGGGTCGGTTATAAGCACCATAAATAGCAACAATCCTTAGGGAAAGCTTTAGGTGGAATATAACCCAATATAACTCCAATGAAGAGATTGATGGATTGAAAAGATGTCTTGAACGAAGAGAAAATGATGGATTTTAGATATGTCACTCTTGAAAACTTGTGAATCATGAAACATGAAGGGAAATTATCAACAATGACATAACACAACCTCCAAAGATAAGATAGAACTAATTGGACTTCGGAACACAAGATGTAGAATACTTGAAGTATAGCTTGACGGATCATAGCTTCGAGAGATATCTTGAAGAACAATTGAAGAGTGAAAAGGATCCTTGATGAACCACCATGTAGCCTCCATGAACAACTCCAGTAACAAAAGGAATGAGAAGTTGAAAACACAAGGTGAAGCCTTACGATGATTTAGATGGAGCTTCACGACGAGATAATTGAGAGAGCTTGGAACTCCGGGAAAAGAAAAAGATGAAACAACTGAAATCATGAATTTTGATGAACTTCCGGAATAAGGAATTAGAGCACTTGTATGAAACAAGACTAAGAATTAAGTTAGGCGTATCCTTCACCAATTTAGATTGATGACAAGCAACGGATTTGGCATACTACTTATACTCATAGAAAGGATAAAGATAGATATAGCGCAAACTTGAGAAAAGACTTCAACGAACCGCCGGTAGGATTGGAAAGAACGAATGATTTAATATGATAACGAAGGAAGAGAAATCTTGAACGAACCACCGTAAGGATTGAAAATGAAAGTGGAAAAGGCACAAATCACCGGGAAGAACTAAAATTGAAAGAAGATACTTGAGGGAATATAGATACACGAGAACGAAGAGATCACGAGCTGAATAGAGAATACTTTAGCGATGCACCGGTAAGATTTGGAGAACGAGACCTGAAAGCTGGAATGAATAATTTTGAGATGATGGGCTTTGAAGAATCAAACTGAAAAGACTCTTGAATTGCTCCGGATGGGTGAAATGAATTATCACAATTGAAAACAATTATGAGAGGATGGCATCAAGTTAGCACCATGAATCTTTGAGAGAACGGATAAAATTTGGAGGAAAAACTCTTCTTCGGTCTTCAAATGTTGAGAATGACGATGCGAAACACAAACATGAGTTGTTGAGATACTCCGGGATGAATATTAGAAAGGTTGAACTGACGATCAAAAGAATTTGAAAAATCTTGGAGAAAGACATATTACTGATGATAATTCATTCTCACGTCAAACTTGGAAAAGAATTTGAGAGTAAATCCAGGAAAATTAGAAGAGTCAGGAAAGATCCTTTGAAAAAGACCTGTGGGTTAGGGCCCAATCAAAAGATACACCGTTGAAATGATTACTTGAAAAGGAGATTGCACCGGTTGAGTTAAATATCTTGAATAAGGTGAGACCTCGAAATAGCTTGAACGGATCGAGAATGAAAACGTGAATCTCCTGAGTTATCTTCAGCACTCCGAAACAAATGAATAGCGAGAGGTGAATAAATAAGAGAGTCTTCGATAAGCACTTCCAAAATAGAAAGCATGTGAACCAATGAAAAAGATATGATCAACACCGAAAGCTTGCATTGAATCCACGGGAGAAGGAAAAGAACGAAGAATGATGAACTTGAAGCTCCGTTAGAATCTTCATGAGAATCACCGGATACGGACATTGAAAGAAAAGAATGAAGAAAGTTCACATGAATAAAATGGATACTTGATTAAGATATATGAGTCCTTGAAGAAACAAGGGTGGGAAAACAAAGGCAGCTTGGGACAGATGAAATGAGCACCGTTGAGAAGAACTGATAATTGATCTTTCAATGTTGAATGGATTGGCTTAACTTGAAGAGAAGCATGCCGGTTGAGAAGAAATTGAGATGAAAAATTCGATGATCAAGAAGGATTATAATTCACATAGGAATATGAGAACACCGCTTAGGAAAGGTATGGAATCAACACTTGACATTGAAGCAACTCGAACACCACAACAAAACAAAACAAAGGATTGGCTTGCAGAATAAGCCGGAAACAAACATATGATAGATCACATATCGTATCATGTGTCTGTTGGAAAGATATTCTAGGAGCTACTTGAATTCCCACTTGTAAACTCCCGAAACTTTCTGGTTATGCAATCAGGTGTTGGGGATACATGGGAAGCATAATATCTCACCCAAAACTAGCAAATCCTACATCTAGCTGTATCCATCCTTCAACACATAACCAAGAAACCTTTGGAAATCGTTTACCTCAACCTTCGAAAAGCATCGTTATACGAGTTATGGCAATACTCCCGAACTCCCGCCCCAGTACTGGGTGGCGTCGAGGTTATCTCACCAACAACTGCATAAAAGAGATTTCGATGTCGGCGAAACTCAGGTATTCCAGAACTGCAACGATAAAATTGTGACAACACCTCGGAGCTCGACTCCCCGGGACACTGCCACAACCCCTAAATGTCAGGAGGCACTAAGAACAATGTTCTCGTCACAAAACCATCAAAACGATTCCAAGATACCCGTGTGATCCTAAAAAATAAATTCATGAAATTTGAGGAGAGAAAAGTCAAAACTCTACATCAGGAGGCCTCACCAGAGCGACGAAGGGACTGAGGAGTAAAAACAATCCTACTCTCCGATATATATAATCCTATAAGACTCAAAACATTTTGTTCTAGACTCAACAACGCCAGCGATTCGATCAAGCAGGGGGCTCCTAAGTCGTGGAAGGCTCTGATTACCAACTTGAAACACCCACGATGCGGCTATATCTCCCACGTGTCGGAGCACGACTTAGAGGCATAACCGCATAGTATTCATGTCGCAAGAGGGGTAATCTTTACACATCCCATGTACTGAATATTGAAGGGATAAAGAGTTGTGTGGGGGATATTATTATCAAACTTGACCCGCCCAGGAGGGGCCGGGTCAGCCCCAATGGCGGGTTACGCTAGAAGCCCAGTAAACATTCAAGACGATAGTTTATTAAACCTTATAGAAGGCCGAAAGGCCGGGAGGCGGCTTAAGGCCCGATATTGTAAACCGCCGTATGTAAGGAAAGACTTGTGAAGAAAGGCATGTAAGGGAAGCCATCGAGCCGGGCACGATTATGAGCCGGCCGAGACTCTATAGGCCACCAGGCGTCAACCCATGTATATAAGGGGACGACCCGGTGGCGGCTTAGAAAAAGAAACAACAAATCGATAACCAAGACGGCAAGTTGAGCCTCTTGGTGATCGAAACCCCAGCAATACCAATCCCAACTAGACGTAGGCTTTTACCTTCATCGTAAGGGGCCGAACTAGTATAAAACCCTCTCGTATCCCTTGTCCCGATTAACCCCTTTAAGCTTCCTAGTGCGACGGCCCTACGACTAAGTCCTTACTCTAGGACATCTGTCGTGACAATTCCACGACAGTTTGCACCCACCATGGGGCCAACGCACGGTGCATTTGAGTTCTTGAAGGGCAGCTCCGAAGGGCTCAAGGGATACGCTGTGGGCCAGATGACCAAGAGTCGTCGCGGCAAGCTCTACATCGACGACGAAGGCCGGGGCCCCGAGGCCGGCTCAATTGAGTACGGGTACCGGGTCCCCTTCGGTGGAATTCACGTCTTCATCTGCCGGATCGGCAAGTCAGGTCTTGAGCCGGACGTCCACACCAGCCTCGAAACGGCTCGGCGTGCGAGGACCGCCCGTGTTCAATCTGCCGTGAAGCATGCCTTCGTAGGCTGCATCCACGGCGGTGAATACTCTGAAGGATCGGTGGAGGGCATGAGACGGCCATCTGTTCTGACACTGCATCATCAACAGGCGGGACAGACTCTTTGTACCAGCTGCAGAACGGCATGCTCGGGGGTTGTTCCGATGGCAGCAGTATTCTGGACCCCCTTGAGCCGCCGAATTGGGCCGGAGTCTTCATGGCAGGAACACAGCCCAGGAAGAACTCTACAGCAGCGGCGGCAACAGCCACCGGGTTGGTTGCTGCCGGGTCAGGAGACCCCGCGAGCCCTCCGGCTGAGATCTTGATGGACCTCATGGATAAACTGACGACTCTGTTGACTGCCGTGGTAGAGCCGGCGGATAAGGCCCAGCATGACACAGAGGTGGCACGCGTACGTGAAGAGATGGTGCAAGCTAAGGAAAATCTAGTCGCAGAGGAAGTTAGGATGGCGGCAGAGCGGGCAGCTTTGGACGTTCGTGCTCAACAGCTTCGAGCAGAGACTTTCCAGCTCTCGGTGGATCTGAACGCATCGAACGAGGTCATGAGGAGGAGGCATCAAAAAGCTCAACCACGTCTGCCTCTGACGCTCGATCCTAGGAATCTTTTTCATACACCCGGAGCTGGGGGAAGTAACCCGCCGGAGGCACCCCGGATTACAACACCCAGTGCGCCGGTCCAGCCGCGTGCCATGGATCCACCTCGTATAATTACCGCTCCGCCTCATTACGTCCCAACACCATCGGGCCACTTCTCCAACCCCTTGGAAAACCTCATCGCAGCATCGGCTTGTCTGGCGGCTCTTCCGATGGAAGGTGACTCACCGGCGGCGGTTGAAACGCGGAGGGTAAGAGAACTTCTTCAAACAGCTCTGGCACAACAGGATGCCTACTCCTACAGTCGAGACAGGATCCATTCAACTCCTCGTCCAAGCCGGAGACCGAGTTACAGTAGGCATATGGAATATGCAGACATGTCAAGCAATGCTCAACGCCACAACCGGCCGTACAGGCATGAGCCGGTGCAGGCTGGAGCCCTTAACTCGGCGGATCAGGAGAGGATTCGACAAGAGGCAGAACGAGCAATTCAAATGGCAGCAAAGTAGGCGGCTCATCAAACTTTTCCAGCTTATGCAGCAACCTCGGTCGAGGCAGGAGTGGCCATAAGAACCGGAGGTGTTCCTTGCTTGGTACCGGCCATACGTAATGAGCGTTTGCCAAAGGATTTTAAGGGGCCTCGTAAGGTGCCTAATTACATGGCTGACTTACAGCCGAGGGCTTGGATTGAGAGTTATGAGATGGCTATGGAGTTGTTGGAGGTCAGCGACGCAGCAATGGCCAAGTATTTCACTATGATGTTGGATGGAACAACTCGTACTTTGTTGAAAGGATTGCCACCCAATTCCATCAGCTCATGGGCGGAGTTGAAGGCCCGGTTAATCCAGAACTTCAAAGACACGTGTAAGCAACCTATGTCGATTGTGGACCTGACCAATTGCAAGCAAGAGGATGGTGAATCCACAACCCATAGGGTGTGCCGGGTCAAGGAGATAATACATTCATCTGATAAAATGGATGCCGGCTCAGCAGTCTTAATGTTGGAGAAAAATTGTCGTTTCAAACCTCTGTAGCAGAAGCTGCGGCAGCTCAAGCGTGACTGTAATGACATGGGAATGTTGACGGCGGCTCTCGTCAAGTATGCTGATTCTGATACTACCAAGGACCCGGTGTCTGACGAAGAAAAGGCAACAAAGGGAAAGAAGAACGGCAACGACAAGGGTCATCAGCATAACCCAGTGATTCAAGGAGGTAATAAACGTAAGGCTGATGAGTTTGTTGCTAACACCAATGCATAGGGCGGAAATCAATGGCGCAAGGGCAGACAGCCCCCTTAGTCGAGCGGGTCAGGTCCCACCCTTGAGCAATTATTGAATGAGCCTTGTACAAAGCACGACACCCGGGAGAAGCCAGCCACCCACCTGTGGAAAGATTGGACGATCATGAAGGCGTTTAAAAATTCAAACGCGTTTGATGGAGGTCACGACCCAGGTGACGGCTCAGGTGGAGGCGGTTTCCAAGGCCCGGGCGCCGGATCAGGTGGAGGAGGATTCCATGGTCAGGGCCATCCCGGTAACCAAGGAGGGTATAATCCGCAACCCGGCCAAGGTAATCAGCAGCAGTAGTCTGGATATCAAAGCAACCCAAAGCAGCTGAATAGTGGGCAATACCATGTATTCACCACTAGCTTATGTAAGAGAGACCAGAAGCTTCACAAGAGGGCCGTCAATGCCGTTGAGCCGGCGATTCCACGTTACTTACGTTGGTCAGAGCAGCCTATTGTGTCGAGCAAAGAGGATCACCCACCCCGGGTCGATAATCCGGGTCACTTCGCTTTGGTAGTGGCACCTCAGGTTGGTGGATACAAATTGACTAAGGTACTCATGGATGGAGGCACCAGCATCAACATCCTCTACTACGAGACGTTCCGCCGGATGGGATTGACTAATAAGAGTCTTAAACAATCCAACACTGTTTTTCACGGTGTGGTTCCTGGCAAGTCGGCATACCCAGTGGGTAAGATTGAAGTAGAAGTAGCCTTTGGGGATGAGTATGACTCCAGAGCAGAAAAAATAACCTTTGAGGTGGTTAAGATCAAAAGCCCGTATCATGCTCTGTTTGGACGGCCGGCTTATGCCAAATTCATGGCTCGGCCGTGTTA
This sequence comes from Triticum urartu, assembly GCF_003073215.2. NCBI lineage: Eukaryota > Viridiplantae > Streptophyta > Magnoliopsida > Poales > Poaceae > Triticum > Triticum urartu. The sequence goes on along the minus strand of NC_053027.1, from coordinate 251,211,660 downwards.
TGTGTATTTGCAGCTTAATATGCCAGGTTATAAGGGCACCATTACAGTACACGGGAGCCGGAAAATAGCTTTGGAGTGTGAAGAAGGTGATGCTGCCTATGCTGAGTCTGTCTTTGCAACAGAGGAGTTAAAGTTTTACAAAGGGCATGTTGACCCGACAGACATGACATCACTAAAGAAACCAACAACAGAGCATGAGCCGGTGTTGAAGTTCAAATCAGCTGATGACACCAAGATGGTTGACTTTGTGCCTGGCGACTCATCCAAGCAGTTCATCATCAGTGCAAACTTGGATCCAAAATAGGAAAGCGCGCTCATTGAGTTCATCCGTGAGAACCGAGACATCTTCGCATGGAAACCTTCAGACATGTCGGGTGTCCCGAGGGAACTCGCTGAGCACACACTCAATATTGATCCAAAGTTTAAACATGTCAGACAGTTTCTCCGACGGTTCAATGAAGAAAGGCGCAAGGCCAATGGAGAAGAGGTGGCCCGGCTTTTGGCAGCTGGGTTCATTGTAGAAGTCGTTCACCCGGAGTGGTTAGCCAACCCGGTGCTTGTACTCAAAAATAATGGCACCTGGCGTATCTGTGTGGATTACACCGATCTGAACAAGGCTTGTCCGGCTGATCCTTTTGCCCTCCCCCGTATTTATTAGATCATTGATGCTACGGCAGGTTGCACACGTTTGAGTTTCTTGGATGCTTATTTTGGTTATCATTAGATAAAGATGGCAGTCAAGGATCAGGAGAAGACGACTTTTATCACTCCTTTGGAGCTTTTTGCTATGTGTCTATGCCTTTTGGGCTTAAGAGTACTCAGGCGACTTACAAACGGTGTGTGCAGAACTATCTTCACGATCAAATTGGGCGTAATGTTCATGCTTATGTGGATGATATAGTGGTAAAATCCAGGAAAGAGGAAACCTTGGTCACAGATCTGAAAGAGACTTTCGATAATCTCCAGGTCTACAAAATGATGCTTAACCCGACCAAGTGTGTTTTTGGAGTCCCAGCCAT
>NC_053027.1:250793801-250909641 GCF_003073215.2 Triticum urartu | reverse complement strand
TCTGTCATGGATATCACTCACCCAATCCACGTCTACTAGCATAGCATGGCATAATAAGCAATCGTAGAAGTAACTCCCAAAGGTTTCATAATAATACTTGGTGATAGGTACTACCTCATCTACTTCCCATCCCACAGATTAATTGGATCCTATTCATGGAGTGTGAGAGGATTGATGTAATGCACTCACTATAGGGCGAATTCGAGCTCGGTACCCGATCAAAGTGTTACTTGCCTTGCTGATGATCCGCGAGTCCTAGGGTTTCGAAGTAACAAGCGGCGCAATCCGGGTGATCTGTCGCAGACAAACAACAAGCATACAATAAGTACTCATATAATGCACAGGTAAAACTCGAACAAGAGAACGAACCAGAAAGTTCAACTTAAGAACTCCGGTTGCAAAGAAAGAACGAACCGAACAAAGAAACGGAAAACAAACGGCGGAAGAAAACAACTCGGTTCTAGCAAGTTGAATCTAGGTCAAATTTTACCGGGGCAAAATGTGTTTAAGTTGATTAGATGGAACGACGGTTTCGAAACAAAACTCCAGGCGCTTGAATCACCTGATTCCGATAAACGAGCGAGAAGAAAGACTAGAACGAAGATCGGATCTGAGATCGCGATCGCGGAATAAATCCGACGAGAAGAAAAAGAAGAACGGTTAAACGAACGGACGTTCGTTAACCTAGGAGAATCCGGTGATCACGTTCGTTAGGACGAACGGTCCGGCGAACGGTCCAAAGGCAACTAAATCGGAAAAGGAAACGAATCCGATCTAGGGTTTTGGAGAAGAAAACCGAAACGAAAAACCGATCTAGAAAACGAATCAGAAGAGAAGAAAAGAATCGGAACAATTAGAAGAAAACGATCCGAGGAAAAGAGACGCGTGGCAACCTCCAGCGAGGGACTCCGGCGGCGTGGCGTAGGGCGGCGGCGTGGGCAAGGTGTGGCGGCGGCGCTAGGGCACAAGGGTGGCGGCGCGGTGGTGGGGTGGCGCGGCGGCGGTGTAGGGCGCGGGGTGGGGGCTTGGAGTTTGATTTGATGGGTTTAGAGGGGGGGTGTCGGGGTATTTATATTGGGGAGGGGAGGGGTTTCTTGGGGTAGGGGACAAGAAATAGAGTAGGAATAGGAAAACGAAACAAAGGAAAGGGGGCTAGCCTAGAGTCCCACCGGACTCGGCTAGGACAAGGCGAGGCGGCGGCCTGCGCCTGGCGCACACGCGCAGGGAGGTTGGGGCGGTGGCCGACTGGCTAGTCCTTTGGCCCGGCTGGCCTGGCGGGAGGCTTCTTTTTTTTAAACGGTTTCGCGCACAGAAAAACACAGAAAAGAAAATCTAAACGGGCTCCAAAATTCCTAAAGTAAATTTTCCCCGACTCCTAAAAATGAGACGAACAAAATGAACTTTTCTCCGGGCCTAAAATGCAATTTTCAAAAACGCGCATTTTTCCCTATCCAAATAAAATGCAAATAAACTCCGGCAAAACCAAAATTTGATCTATTTATTAAATCTTCATTTTCCTCAATTTTGGGAAAGTCATATTATTCCCTCTCTTATATTTTTGATATCGGAAAATAATTGAAGATTAAATAAAATAAATCAAATGATCCTCTTTTCAAATTCGAGAAAACTCTCAAATATGAAAATAACGAAATCTCCAACTCTCTCCGAAGGTCCTTGAGTTGCGTGAAATTTCTAGGATCAACCAAAATGCATGAAAATATGATATGCATGATGATCTATTGTATAACATTCCAAATTGCAAATTTGGGGTGTTACATGTTGTCGTTGTCATGCATCTCATATCATGTCATCATGTGCATTGCATTTTCATTCGTGTTTATCTCATGCATTCGATCATTTTCCCCGTTGTCCGTTTTGCATTCCGGCGCTCCGTTCTCCTCCGGTGGTCATTTCTACCTTTCTTTCGTGTGTGGGGATTAAACATTTCAGGATTGGACCGATACTTGTCAAGCGGCCTTGGTTTACTACCGGTAGACCGCCTGTCAAGTTTCGTACTATTTGGACTTCGTTTGATACTCCAACAGTTAACCGAGGGACCGAAAAGGCCTCGTGTGTGTTGCAGCCCAACACCCCTCCAATTTGGCCCAAAACCCACCAAAAACTTCTCCATCATCTAGATCATTCGACCACGATCGCGTGGCCGAAAACCGCACCTCATTTGGACTCTCCTACCTCCCTCTATGCCTATATATAGACCCCTCCTCTAAATTCACGGATTCCCTCTCCCAAACCCTAAAAATTTCGTCTCCTCCGCCGCGCGGACGTGTCCACACCCGCCGGACACGCCCGCGCCGCCGCGCCCGACCACTCAGAACTCGCCACGTGGATGCCGCCTCCTCCCACCGTCGCGGCCCGCCCGGCCCGCAGCGGGCCCCCGCGGCCCGGTCGCCGCCTCCCGGCGCCTCTTGCGCCCCGCCGCCCGACGCCGCTGCCTCGCCGCCTTCGCCTCGTCACGCCGCCGCCTCGTATTCCTCGCCGCCGGATCCGGCCGGAGGAGGCCGGATCTACTCCTCCCCTGCCTCCCCACCGCTCCATCGGGCTCGCCGGAGCCGCGGCGACCTCGCCGGACTCGCCTCGGGCCGCGTGCCACCGAACCCTAGATCTGGAGGTCCAAATTTTCTTCTAAGTCCCCGTTTTCCCAGTCCATATGCCCTTTTTCATCATGCTATATCTCCGCATCCGTAGCTCCGTTTTGGGCATATAGCATATCAAAATGTTCGTCTCATATGGCCATATGTTCATGTTGTTTCCTAGTGATCCGTGCCTCTTTTGAGGATGATCAGTAAGGATGTTTTGTTAACCTTGTAGTGCTCTATCCATCCATGTCTTTGTTTGTAATTATGGAGCACTCTAGCTTGAGTCAATCAAGCTCTACTTTTGTCATTTCGTGAATCTGGGCAGATTGTCTACTTGTTAGCGATTTTGCCGATGATGTTGTTGTTGATCCGTGCATGCTATGCTACTGTTCTTGCCATGTCTAGCTTGAATTTTGTGTATTCTTGATGGGTGTATGCTTAGATTGTCATGACTTGCTCTGTAGTGAGTGCATCGAGCTCGTAAACATGCCTACTTGATACCTGTTTCAGCATGCTCCAGTTTTCACTAAGTCTGTGATCTGATTATGTTTTTGCCATGTTCACATGCTTGCAATTGTATTTTCTGATCCCTTTTGGCTCAAGGTCACTAAGGGACTTTTGTTAAGATCTTTCAGTAGCTCCATTCCATGCTTTACTTTGCCATGTTCAGGTCCTGTAGCATGTAGTTTTTTTGCTCCGAAGAGTGCTACCTGATCTGAAATTCCAGACAAGTGTTAATGTCACTAAGTCTGAAATCTGTTTGCCATATGCATTTTTGCCATGCTTGTTTGAGCCTGTTAATGGATGAATTGGCCGTAGCTCAGTGCTAGACTTTTGTTAAGCATAATGAATGCGTCCCTGCCATGTATTTTGATGCCATGTTTGGGTGCCGTAGCATGTTCATCTTGTTGCATTTAGATGGCTACTAGCTGTAAATCGCAGAACGTGGTCATATTTGAATTGCTTGCCTTTTCCAAACCGTAACTCCGATTCCGACGTTCTTTATATCGTTTTCAAGCGATTTCATCTCACCTTTCCAGTGGAACACTTGGATTTCCAAGTTGAGGCCAGGTTCTTGCATCCCTTGTCAAATCTTGCATATGCATCCCGCATCGCATACCATCCTTGCATCATATTGTTTGATCCTTGCACGTGGTTGATTGTTGTCCTTGTTGCTTGTTTGTCTTGTTTGGTTAGAGCCGGGAGAAGAGTTCTCTAACGAGGAGCCCGTTGAGTTTGCTTTCGAGGATCCAGTCAACTCTAACAACTTTGCAGGCAAGATGATCATACCCTCGAAATCACTACTATCTTTGCTTTGCTAGTTGCTCGCTCTTTTGCTATGCCAATGCTACGATGCCTACCACTTGCTTTCAAGCCTCCCAAATTGCCATGTCAAACCTCTAACCCACCATGTCCTAGCAAACCGTTGATTGGCTATGTTACCGCTTTGCTCAGCCCCTCTTATAGCGTTGCTAGTTGCAGGTGAAGATTGGAGGCCGTTCCTTGTTGGAACCTTATTTACTTGTTGGGATATCATTATATTATCTTGTTATCTTAATGCATCTATATACTTGGTAAAGGGTGGAAGGCTCGGCCTCTCCCCTAGTGTTTTGTTCCACTCTTGCCGCCCTAGTTTCCGTCATATCGGTGTTATGTTCCCGGATTTTGCGTTCCTTACGCGGTTGGGTTATAATGGGAACCCCTTGATAGTTCGCCTTGATTAAAGCTTTTCCAGCAATGCCCAACCTTGGTTTTACCATTTGCCACCTAGCCTATTTTTCCCTTGGGTTTCTGGAGCCCAAGGGTCATCTTATTTTAAACCCCCCCCGGGCCAGTGCTCCTCTGAGTGTTGGTCCACCTGTCAGCTGCCGGTGGCCACCAGGGGCAACTCTGGGCTGGCCTACCCGTACCTAAGACAATCTGAGTGTGCCCTGAGAACAAGATATGTGCATCTCCTATCGGGATTTGTCGGCACATTCGGGCGGTGTTGCTAGTCTTGTTTTAACCTGTCAAAGTGTCTTGAAGAACCGAGGTACCGAGTCTGATCGGAACGTCTCGGGAGGAGGTCTATTCCTTTGTTGACCGTGAGAGCTTGTCATGGGCTAAGTTGGGACTCCCCTCCAGGGATTTGAACTTTCGAAAGCCGTGTCCGTGGTTATGGGCAGATGGGAATTTGTTAATGTCCGGTTGTAGATAACTTGAACCTTAACTTAATTAAAATGAATCAACTGAGTGAGTTACCGTGATGGCCTCTTCTCGGCGGAGTCCGGGAAGTGGACACGGTGTTGGAGTAATGCTTGCGCACGTTGCCCTCTAGTTTCTTGCTCGCGCTTTGCCTCCTCTTCTCGCTCTCTTTTGCGAACAGGATAGCCACCATATTTGCTAGTCGCTAGCTGCAGCTCCACATATTTACCTTGCCTTACCTATAAGCTTAAATAGTCTTGATCGCGAGGGTGCGAGATTGCTGAGTCCCTGTGGCTCACAGATTACTATTACACCAGATGCAGGGCCTGATGATTCCGCTCCAGGTGACGCGCTTGAGCTCAAGTGGGAGTTCGACGAGGACTCTCAACGATACTATGTTTCCTTTCCTGATGATCAGTAGTGGTGCCCAGTTGGGGGTGATCGGGACCATGTCGCATGTTGGGTTATGTTTTATTTTGGCGCCGTAGTCGGGCCATGAGTGTTTGAATGATGTAATGTTATTTATGTACTTGATTGACGTGGCAAGTGTAAGCCAACTATGTTATCTCCCCTTTTATTATCTATATATTACATGGGATGTTGTGATGATTGCCTAACTTGCGACATATGCCTTCAATGCGATTATGTCTCTAAGTCGTGCCTCGACACGTGGGAGCTATAGTCGCATCGAGGGTGTTACAAGATGATGCTTCACATGTTGGTAATCTCTTTTGTAGGGAAATATTGCGTCTACATGGAGTGCCAAAGACTATCGTCTCGGACCGCGACATCAAGTTCCTTAGCTACTTTTGGAAGACCATATGCGCCAAGCTCGGAATCAAGCTACTCTTCTCCACGGCTTACCATCCTCAAACCGACGGCCAAACGGAAGTTACCAACCGCACACTCTCCACTCTACTTCGAGTACTCATCAAGAAGAACATCAAAGAGTGGGAGGAGTGCCTACCTATCGCCCAGTTCGCCTACAACCGCCCAAGACACTCAACAACCGGCAAGTCCCCCTTCGAGGTCGTCTACGGATTCGACACTTTGTCACCATTGGATATTCTCCCTCTATCACTCCAAGAGTGCATCAATTTGGGCGCAAGCGCACGAGCAACCCATCTCAAAAAGGTGCATGAAGATACAAGAAACACCATCGAGCGCCAGGTACAATGCCTTGCGACCAAGCTCAACATTAACAAGCACCCTATGATATTCAACATTGGAGACCTCGTGTGGCTACACCTTCGCAAGGACCGCTTTCCCCAAGAACGCAAGTCCAAACTTCGACCATGCGCGGATGGACCATTCAAGGTGCTTGCATGCTACAACAACAACGCATACAAGATTGACATCCCTCGTGACAAGTACTCCATGAGCGACATCTTCAACATCAGAGATCTCTTGCCCAACCATGGTGATGAGGATTTCGATCCGAGGACGGATCTTCCCCAAGGGAGGGGAGATGAAGCGGAGGCTCCCAAGATCATCCCCATGGACGCACCTACACCCCAACGACACCACTTGGACCAATGACACGAGCCGGAGCCAAGGCTATCAAAGATAAGGTGAACTCACTCCTCTCCGAACTTCCACTTTCTATCCATGAGACATGGCTACTACCTAAGTCTGAGGTGTTGTGCATGATTAGGCACCAAGAGGGCCCTCCCAAAGATGCGCATGAAGATGTACAAGTCCCCAAGTCCAAAGATGAGGAGAACCAAAGGAAGGAACCAAGAACATCTCCCAAGCCCCGGACATCCGGCCATGACCCTGGACATCTGGCCCCTAGAGCGTCGTCCACTACAGCAGCACAACCGCTAAAAGCCATAGGCCCCGGACATCCAGCCGCGACCGCCCATACATCCGGCCTCTCCCGAGCCCCCGGACATACGGCCGCCAGCCCGGAAATCCGGCCCCTCCGAACCCGAGAGCAAGAAATGCCACCACTCCAGCCCGGATATCCGGCTTCCCTAGCCCGGACATCCTGCCTCCCCTGTCTGCGCACAGTGAAGGGCCGAGGCCCGTGTATCCCTTCTCCCCCTAGACTATATATACTCCACCTCACCCAACTTTCTAGGGTTAGCAAATGATTAGCTCATATTTGTGTGAGAGATTGTCTCATCCACTTGGATACCTTCTCCACGGAGATTCGAGCCTCCACCAGAGAAGATCCCCCAAGCGGACTCAAGACCCCTCTTTAGGGAAGAACATCAAGACCTCCTCACGGAGAAGACCGGTTACCGTGTATCATCCCTAGTTGATCGTGGATCGTGTATCTTACTTTATGTACCCAAGGATCTAGCACATGTGTGACTTATTCATGTTGGTTTGAGTGTTCCTCTTCGTTTCCTCTTGCGTTTCTCTCATTTTCCCCTTTGTGTTCCTCATGTTCTTCGCGGGATCCGCTCCTTTCGTGAAAGATCGGCCGATTAGGGTTCTACCCTACATCAAATAATTTATCCTTACTAGGCAATTATTTATCATGGGGTTGTCTATGAAATTTAGAGAAATTAAAATCATGAGACATATCCCCTAAACCAACAGTAGCAATATCTTTCTTGTAGTCTATCTTAGCATTAACAGTATTCAAGAAAGGTCTATCAAATATAATGGGATAAAATTATCTTGTGGGGAACCTAGAACAAGAAAATAAGTAGGATATTTAATTTTCCCACACAAGACTTCAACATCTCTAACAATCCCAATTGGTGATATAGTATCTCTATTAGCAAGCTTAATAGTAACATCAATATCTTCTATCTCAGAAGGTGTAATATCAATCATGATTTCTTTATATAAGGTATATGGGATTGCACTCACACTAGCACCCACATCACATAAGCCATTATAACAATGATATCCTATTTTAACAGAAACAACAGGCATGCCAACAACAGGTCTATGTTTATCTTTCATATCGGGTTTCGCAATTCTAGCAGCTTCATCACACAAATAAATAACATGCCCATCAATATTATCAACCAAGAGATCTTTAACCATAGCAATACTAGGTTCAACTTTAATTTTCTCAAAGGGTTTAGGTGTTTTAGTATAACTCTTACGAACCACAGTTGAAGCTTTAGCATGACCGTTTATTCTAACAGGGAATGGTGGTTTCTCAATATATGCAGTAGGAACAATAGGATCAACAATATAAGTAATAGTTTCTTCTTCAACTCTAATAGGTTCTACTACTTTATGATGTAGGGTAGAACCCTAATCGCCCGATCTTTCACGAAAGGAGCGGAATCCCGCAATGAACACGAAGAACACAAAGGGGAAAACGAGGGAAACACAAGGGAAATAGGAGAGGAACACTCAAACAAACAAGATAGTCACAAATGTGCTAGATCCTCGAATACATAGAGTGAGATCCATGATCAACTAGGGACGATACACGGTAACCGGTCTTCTCTGTGAGGAAGTCTTGATGTTCTTCCCTAAAGAGGGGTCTTGAATCCGCTTGGGGAATCTTCTCCGAGGAGGTGCAATCTCCGAGGAGAAGGTAACCAAGTGGATGAGCAATGCTCTCACACAAACATGAGCTATCACTTTGCTAACCCTAAAACTTAGGTAGGAGAACAGTATTTATAGTCTAGTTGACGAAAGGGTACACGGGTCTCAGCCCAAGTCGCTGCGCGCAGGCAGGGCCAGAAGTTTCAGGCGAGGCCGGAAGTTCCGTGCACCGGAGGTTCCGGGGAGGGTCCAGCCTAACCCGAGAGTTGGCGTCGGTGGAGCTGGGTTGGCATCCGGGGGCAGGAAGGTCCGGGCTGGCCGGAGGTTCCGGGCACCGAAAGGTCTGGGACGGGTTCCGGGCTAACCAGAGAGTTGGCACGCCTGGGCTAGTCGAAGTCGTCGGAGGCCGGAAGCTCCGGGTCGGCCGGAAGGTCCGGGGGCCGAAAGTTCCAGGCTCTGGCTGGATGTTCCGGGTTGTCCAGAGTGTTAACGCCTGTCTCTTCTTCTACAGCCCTCGGCTCCATGTCTTGAGCGTTGTACCTGATCACACATAGCATCTCGGACTTAGGCAGTAGCTATGTCTCACTTGAAGAGGAGGGAAACTCAAGTAGGAGTGATGTCACCTCGGATTGAATAGCATGCGCCCTAGCTCTTGTCATGGGCCCACTTGGATCTTGGATAGTTGAGGTGGTGTCCATGGGGATGGTCGTGGGATGCTCCGCATCATCTCCCCTCCCTTGGGGAAGATCCGTCCTCGGATCGAATTCTTCATCGCCATGGAAGGGAGAGATACCTTTGATGTTGAAGATGTCGCTCTCGTTGTACTTGTCTCGCAGGAGGTCGATCTTGTAAGCATTGTCGTTGTAGCGTGCGAGCACCTTGAAGGGTCCATCTGCTCGTGGTTGAAGCTTAGACTTGCGTTCTAGTGGAAAGCGGTCCTTGCGAAGGTGTAGCCACACAAGATCACCAATGTTGAAGACCATAAGTTGCTTGTTGACGTTGAGCTTGGTCGCAAGGCGTTGTACTTGGCACTCGATGGTGTTTCTTGTATCTTCATGCACCTTATTGAGATGTGTCGCTCGTGCACTTGCGTCCAAATTGATGTGCTCTTGGAGTGGTAGAGGAAGAATGTCCAATGGTGACAATGGGTTGAATCCGTAGACGACTTTGAAGGGGGACTCGCCGGTTGTTGAGTGTCTTGCCCGATTGTAGGCGAACTCGGCGATAGGTAGACACTCCTCCCACCCTTGATGTTCTTCTTGATGAGTACTCGAAGTAGAGCAGAGAGTGTGCAGTTGGTCACCTCCGTTTGGACGTCGGTTTGAGGATGGTAAGCCATGGAAAAGATTAGTTTGATTCTGAGCTTGGCGCATAGGGTCTTCCAAAAGTAGCTAAGGAACTTGACGTCGCGGTCCGAGACGATAGTCTTTGGCACACCATGTAGACGCAATATTTCCCTACAATAGAGATTAGCAACATGTGAAGCATCGTCTATCTTGTTGCAAGGAATGAAACGTGCCATTTTAGAGAAACGGTCCACAACGACAAATATGGAATCTTTCCCATTTCGAGTCCTAGGAAAACCAAGTACAAAGTCCATGCTAATGTCTTCCCATGGTTGGTATGGAATTGGTAGAGGCATATAGAGGCCATGAAATTGAGCTTTGGACTTACCTTTGCGACATGTAGAGCATCGGTTGGTGAAACGATTGACGTCCCGAAACATCTTGGGCCAAAAGTAGTTCTTTGAGAGTGTGGCGAACGTCTTGTCGCGTCCGAAATGTCCCATTAAGCCTCCTCCATGAGATTCCTACAAAAGCAACAAACAAAGAGAACACTCGGGGATGCAAAGTTTGTTAGCTCGCATAAAATATCCATTTTTGATGTAATAGCGTTCCCAAGTGGTGTGCGACAAACACTTGGCATAAGGAGTAGCAAAAGTTGCATCATGCTGATACAAGTCTTTGATATGCTCGAAGCCAATGACATCTAACTCAAGTTGTGTAACAAGCATGCATATGCGGGAAAGAGCAGCCGCTACGATGTTTTCTTTTCCCTTGCTGTACTGTATGACATAAGGAAAAGACTCAATAAATTCACTCCACTTAGCATGACGCTTGTTCAACTTGGTTTGGCCCTTAAGGTACTTGAGAGTCTCATGATCAGTATGAATGATGAACTCATGGGGACGAAGGTAATGTTCCCATTCATGCAAAACGCGGACTAAAGCATATAGCTCTTTGTCATAGATGAGGTAATTGAGTTGTTCTCCGGAAAGTTTCTCGCTAAAGTAAATATGGGGCGCTTCTCTTGCGTTAACACACCGCCTATGGCATTACCACTAGCATCACAATGAATCTCAAAAGGCTTGTCGAAGTTGGGTAAAGCAAGCACGGGAGCATGAGTAAGCAAATTCTTAAGCTCATTGAATGCGTTATCTTGGGATGGTGCCCAAATGAAAGGTGCATTCTTCTTGCTCAAAGCATGTAAAGGTGAAGCAATGGTGCTAAAATCCTTCACAAAGTGACGATAGAAACCCGCAAGCCGAGAAAACTATGCACTTGATGCAAGTTTGTTGGTTGTGGCCAAGTCTTAATAGCATTGATCTTGGACTCATCAACATGAACACCCTTAGAAGAAACAACAAAACCCAAGAAAACGAGCTTATCAACACCACAAAGGAATTTCTCCATATTAGCATAGAGGCGCTCTTTTCTAAGAGTTTGCGAAACATTGCGGACATGGGTGACATGCTCTTTGATAGATTTGTTGAACACAAGAATGTCATCGAAGTAAACCACAACAAATATACCAATGTAAGGGCGAAAGACATGATTCATAAGGCGCATAAAAGTGCCCGGTGCTTCCGAGAGACCCATAGGCATGACTAACCACTCATACAAACCAAACTTGGTTTTGAAGGCGGTTTTCCATTCATCACCTTCTTGTATGCGGATTTGATAGTAACCACTCTTAAGATCAATTTCTGAAAATATAGTGGCACCACTAAGTTCATCTAGCATATCATCTAGGCGTGGAATGGGATACCTATAGCGAATGGTGATAGCATTGATAGGTCTACAATCAGAGCACATGCGAAAGCTACCGTCACGTTTTGGCACAAGAATGACCGGTACGGCACAAGGGCTCAAACTTTCACACACATGTCCGTGGTTTATGAGATGCTTTACTTGCCTTTGTATTTCTTTAGTTTCTTCGGGGTTGACGCAGTAGGGACCTTTGTTCGGAAGCGGTGCTCCGGGGATGAGGTCGATGCGGTGCTCAATGCCTCGTAGTGGAGGTAGTCCCGGAGGTAGCTCATCGGGGAAAACATCGTGAAATTCCTGCAAAAGAGAAGACAACACTAGAGGAAGAGTGGGAGAAGTGTTAGTTTGTGGTGCATTGTCCTTGCACACAAGGACGTAGTGTAGGACACTAGATGGGTTCTCACACACTCCTCATATCTCACTTTTGGTGGCAAATAGGACTAAGTTCTTCTTTTCGTTCATCGTGGAGGTGTTCGATTTGGGCTTGTGGCGCTCACTGTCTTTTTGGTGGCTCGCTCTCTCACTATTCTCTCCACGATGGGTGGCTTGCTTGTCGGCAATCACTTGACTTGGGGACATGGGACGAAGTACATACTCCTTGCCCTTCATCTTGAAGATGTACTGGTTCGTTCAGCCATTGTGGATGACTCCTCTATCAAATTTCCATGGCCGTCTAAGGAGAAGATGACAAACGATCATTGGAAGGACGCCGCACTCCAAGGTGTCTTCGTAGGCGCCGATTTTGAAGGATACTTGTACTCGGTGCTCGACTTGGATGGTGCCGGAGTCACTAAGCCATTGCACTTTGTATGGATGTGGATACTTCGTCTTGGGCAATTGGAGCTTGGAGCAAAGCTCTTCGCTTGCGAGATTATGACAACTTCCTCCATCGATGATGACCTTGACGGATCGTCCATTGATGTCGCCCTTGGTGTGGAATATGGTGCATCTTTGGTCTTCTTCTTGGTGATGTTGGAAGGTCAAGACTTTGGATAAATGAGTGCGGGACTTGAGTCTTCATCGCAAAAGACTTGTTCTTCTTTATTGTTCACTTGGCGGTGCATGGCGACTTTCTCAAGGGCTTCCATTTCGCCTTCACTCATGGAGTGATAAGTGCCATCGTCGTTGAAGACCATGGTTCGCTTGTTGGTGCACTCATAGGACTTGTGGCCTCGGCCTCTGCAAGTGAAACACTTGAAGGAACTCGTCTTGATGGTCTCATCAGTTGGGGTTGATGATGATGAAGCTCTCGGCTTGACGTTGCTCGTAGTAGGATGGCTTGTAGTTGACGAAGCTTTCTTGGAAGTCGACTTGTTGATGTTGGTAGAAGAAGGCTTTGTAGTCAGTGTTGGAGTCATTGTAGCTTGGTTGTTGGAGAAGCCGTAGGACTTGGATGAGAACTTGGCATACTTGAAGTCATCTTGCACTTGGCGTTCCGCTTTGGTAGCTTGGTGCACTAGCTCGATGAGATTGGAGTATGGTTGGAAGTCGGCGATCTTCTTGATGGGATGATTGAGTCCATTCAAGAAGCGGGCCATTGTTTGCTCATCATCTTCCGTGACATTGGCTCTTATCATTGCAATCTCCATCTCCTTGTAGTATTCTTCAATGCTCTTGGTTCCTTGTTTGAGTTGTTGGGGTTTCTTGAAGAGGTCGCGGTTGTAGTAGGTAGGTACGAAGCGTGCTCTCATGACATCCTTCATTTGCGCCCAAGTAGTGATGGGTGGTTCACCTCTTGCCTCTCGGCGCTCTATGATTTGTTCCCACCAAATGAGCACATAGTCTTGGAACTCAAGGGATGCCATTGCGATCTTCTTCTCTTCTTCATAATTGTGCAAACGGAAGATCTTGTCAACTTTCAATGCCCATGAAAGGCACTCTTCGGGATCGTTGCTTCCGTTGAACTTGGGCATGGTGAACTTGAGTTTGCCGTAGCATTGCTCGTCATTGTGTTGGGGTCGGGGATGATGACGCCCATGTTGTTGATGATTGTTCAACTCGTGGTGCTCTTGGCGCGGAGGGTTGGCAACCACGTGTTGCCCTTGTCGTGGGGGATCTCCATTGTCTTCATGATCTTGAGGGACTGGTTGTTCTTGGCGTGCTTGTGGAGGAGCTTCTCGAGCTCGAGGAGGAACTTGACGGTGCACGCAAGCTTGATAAATCCTCTCGCGGGCTTCTTCGGGAAGTGCTTCGGCATGTTCACGAGCTTGTCGGCCTCGGTCGGCTATGGCTAACCTTGAATCGCGTAGAGCTCGTTGTGCCCCAAGTGCTTTAGTGTCACGGAGTTGTTATTCTTGACGTTGTGCCTCGACATCTTGTGCATTTTGGTGTAGATGCGCGCGTTCTTCCTCTTCATGTTGGCGTTGTCGTTGCCGTTCTCGTGCTAGCGCAAAGGCTTCTTGGGTTTGACATCGTCGGTGCCGTTGCGAGTCGGTGTGGCATAGAGGATTGAGGTTTGCTCGATGCTCGTTGCGCGTGGCACGGCGAAGAGTGTTCGATGTCGGTGTACTTGAACCGGAGAGGGTGAAGTCGGAGTGGCGACTTGAACGGCTCCTTCTTGAAGTGGAAGAAGAGCGGTTGAGCAACAAAGCGCGAATCTCGTCCATCCTTCCGTCATTCTCTTGCTTTGTGATCATCGAGCTTGTGGTCGAAGTAGTCCCTTGTACGTTGCTCAGAGAGTTGCAAGTCGGTGGCGAGGTTGTCGATGTGGTCACTCATGGCTTGTTGTTCTTGATGCAAAGCACGTTGTGCACCAAAGAGGTGACTCTTGGTGACGAAGGAGTTCATGTCATCGTTTTGCTCCATGACGAATGGATTGGTAGAAGTACTTGGCCTATCCATCATTCCAAGACAAATGTGAGTGGTAGAAAGAGAAGAACGAATACCAAATGTACCTTGACCGAAGTTGAGAGTGGATCGATGATCACTCCAATGTTGGACAAGGAAATAGCATGGTTGGTACCAATTCTTGTCGGGTTCTCACACCTACACAAGTAAAAGCTTATGGTGGAGCTTGGCTATGATGGTGGCACAAAATTTGATGCAATTTGTAAGTGAGCTTCAATAATGTTGGAAAAGATTCGCAAGATGCAATGTAACAAGTAGACCAAGCATATAAGGTACACGGAAACACACACGCAAAAAGATAAGTGGGGTTGGGCAACCAAGGATGAGCCAAAGTGTGGAATCCACAAAAATGCTCGTGTTGCACAACACTAGAGAGACGCTAGAACGATTGCACAATAGGCGGATACAAGAACTTGTGCACCACCTACTTAGCAAAAATGCAACGACTTCTATCCCAAGTATGTTCTATGCAAGGTGTTCCGATGATATGATCCAAGATGATCTAGTATGACAATCTTAATGTTGTATGATACTATGGTTCTTGCTTAAAAGCTCTTTGCTTATCTTTCCTTTTTGCTTAAAAGCTTGTCTGGCTCTTTGATGTTTGAGCTCTTTTCTCATGCAATGCTTGACGAACCAAGATAGCGATTGTGTATGCGGTAACAACGTTTTGACACAAGGGATGATACCAATATATGCAACAATGATGTATGTATGCTATGGGAGGTATGATCACTAATGTGCACAAGTCTCCTTGCCGGCAATACTCAAAGGCTAGTCTCGGTAAGCAACGCAAAGGAGTAAATCTATGATGGCTATCAATTTAATGGCAAGAGTGATATGTCCAATACCAAGATGAGGTTACCGCACTTGCTTACGGTTGAAGGTTTCAAAAGAATGAGATTGTAGTCGTTGTCGTAGTGCATGGTCTTCAGTATGTTGGCGAAGATGCCGCTGCACCATGGACGGAGTTGTCAAAGTAGTGGAAATCGTCGAAGATGTGCGAACTTTCTGTCTAAGCCGGAAGGTCCGGGGTCCGGAGGTTCCGGTGTGGCCGGAAGGTCCGGGCGTGTCCGGAAGTTCCGGTGGTCGCAAAACTGGCAAGAACATAGAAGTGGGGATCATGGACTTGGGCGGAGAAACTTGAGGAAAAATCCAAATCCGCAGGCGAAAAGCAAGGAAATTGGTGGAAAAGAAGGATGGGGAGGCTAGATCTACGAGCCACACACAAACTTCACGGATCAAATCCAACAAAACTTCAACACACCAACAAATCGAAAATAAAAATTGGGGCTACTTTTGCTGGGGATTTTCGAACTAGGACGAAAAACAACAAAATTAGGCTAGAAACACAATGGGGAGGCTCCGAAATCGTGATCAACGTGGCTCATGATACCAAGATGATGTAGCGTAGAACCCTAAACGCCCGATCTTTCACGAAAGGAGCGGGATCCCGCGATGAACACGAAGAACACAAAGGGGAAAACGAGGGAAACACAAGGGAAATAGGAGAGGAACACTCAAACCAACAAGATAGTCACACACGTGCTAGATCCCCGAATACATAGAGTGAGTTACACGATCCACGATCAACTAGGGACGATACACGGTAACCGGTCTTCTCCGTGAGGAGGTCTTGATGTTCTTCCCTAAAGAGGGGTCTTGAATCCGCTTCGGGAATCTTCTCCGAGGAGGTGCGATCTCCGAGGAGAAGGTAACCAAGTGGATGAGCAAACCTCTCACACAAACATGAGCTATCACTTTGCTAACCCTAACACGTAGGTAGGAGAAGATTATTTATAGTCTAGGTGACGAACGGGTACAGGGGCCTCGGCCCAAGTCGCTGCGCGCAGGCAGGGCCGGAAGTTCCGGGCGAGGCCGGAAGTTCCGGGCGCCGGAGGTTCCGGGGAGGGTCCGGCCTAACCCGAGAGTTGGCGTGGGTGGAGCTGGGTTGGCATCCGGGGCCGGAAGGTCCGGGCTGGCCGGATGTTCCGCGCACCGGAAGGTCCGGGACGGGTTCCGGGCTAACCAGAGAGTTGGCATGCCTGGGCTGGTCGAAGTCGTCGAAGGCCGGAAAATCCGGGTCGGCCAGAAGGTCCAGGGGCCGGAAGTTCCGGGCTCTGGCCGGAGGTTCCGGGCTGTCCAGAGTGTTGACGCCTGTCTCTTCTTCTACAGCCCTCGGCTCCATATCTTGAGTGTTGTACCTGATCACACATAGCATCCCGGACTTAGGCAGTAGCCATGTCTCACTTGAAGAGGAGGGAAACTCAAGTAGGAGTGATGTCACTTCGGATTGAATAGCACGCACCCTAGCTCTTGTCATGGGCCCACTTGGAGCTTGGATAGTTGAGGTGGCGTCCATGGGGATGGTCGTGGGATGCTCCGCATCACTTTAACTTCACTGGGAGGATGATATTTAAACCACTTTTCCTTAGGGATATCAACATGAGTAGCAAAAGATTCACAGAAAGAAGCTACTATCTCAGAGTCAAGTCCATATTTAGTGCTAAAATCACGAAAAGCATTGGTATCCATAAAAGATTTAACACAATCAAACTTATGGTTTATACCTGACTCCTTACCTTCGTCGAGATCCCAATCTTTAGAGTTGCGTTTAATTCTTTCCAATAAACCCCATTTGAATTCAATATCCTTCTTCATATAGGAACCCGTACAAGAAGTATCGAGCATGGATCGATCATTATGAGAAAGCCGAGCATAAATTTTTTGAATACTAATTTCTCTTGAGAGCTCATGATTGGGGCATGAATGTAACATTGTATTAAGCCTCCCCAAGCTTGAGAAATACTTTCTCCTTCATAAGGCCAAAAATTATATATATATATACACACACACAAACACTATTCTGATCACGGGATCAGAATAATATTATGATCACAACCTGACCTGCCACGCTAGTAGTACGTTGAACTTCCCTGTGAACTCGGTTGAACTTCTGCCAACATTGCCCAAACGGGGCTTGCGATATACCGTTGGAAAGCTATGGACACCAATATCATGACCCGACTTAAATTTTTGGCAAAATATAAGCGGTTTAAGAGCAGTTTTGAAAACCGTTTTTTCTTCGCACAAAAAAGTGAATCGTATTTTCGATCACATTTCTAAACCGTTTATCGGAATGAGGCATATAATATGACGTTGGAAAGCTGCTGCAAAACCACTCCTTCCATATGTTGAAAGTTTTTTCTAATTCCCTATGTTTAAAGAGTAATTTGAAAAAAACGTAAAATTTCGTAAACCGAACAACTGAGTTCGTTTTTTCGATGTCATTTCTAAACGGCTAATCCAATGGAGGCATATGATATGGCGTTGGAAAGCTTATGAAAATGCGCTACTTTTTCATCTGGAAAGTTTTTTTTTCTAATTTTGAATGGTTTAAGACTAATTTAGAAAATGGTCCAAGTCCTACCGAGTTCGTATTTTCAAGCTAATTTTTTAACGTGCGTCCGAATGCAGCAAATGATATGGCGTTGGAAAGCTTGAACAAATGCGAAAGTTTTTGGTATGTATTGTTTCTCCCAGTTCTTTACGGTATTAAGTCAGTTTCAAAAATGGAGAAAAACGTATTTTCGCCGTAATTTCTACAAACTTCCTCAGAATTGGGCAAATAATATACTGTTGAAAAGCTACGGAAAATGCGAAACTTTTTCATGTTGATGGTTTTCTCTGATTCCTAGCTGTTTTCAAGTAATTCCGAGAACGGCGGGATCATTCGTTCTGCCTCTATCGCGAAATAGATTCTTCGAAAATGCACCACGTGAAGAACCTGAACTTCTCAGTGCATGTACCTGAACTTCACTTTGTTTTTCACGTGATTTTTTTGCTCGTAGATCTTCATCCACTGCTCGTAGCTCTCTATCTCACTCACGGGAATTGAGCGGGTGATATACCGATGGAAAGCTGTTGTAAACACGCAACTTTCCCGTGTTGATCATTTTTTCATACTCGCGGCGATTTTGAAAGTTTTTCATCTGAAATTCATTCAGTGTAGTAGGTGAACTTCCTGCTGTTTTCACGTTGAACTTCTGTGACGTATTTTCGTTTGCAGTAGTTGAACTTCTGTGTTGTTTTCACCTCTATCACAAGAATTTTTGAACTTTCTCCGGCCGAGCACTTGAACTTCTAGCAAGAAAACTTTAGGCTTTGCATTTTCATTCTTTTTTAATACAAAATGCACACCATGTACTACGTGAACTTCTGGCAGTTATCTTCTGAGATCACGCGTTCTACCTTCATCGAAATAACAGAGTCTCTGAAAAAGCACTTCGTGAAGAGATTGAACTTCTGGATTAGTTCTTTTTGAACTTCACTCTATTTTTCACGTGTTATTTTTTACCCGTAACTCCCCAACCACTTACCAGAATTGAGCAAATGATATATCAATGAAAAGCTATTGAAAACACGCAACTTTCCCGCGTTTATCATTTTTTCATACTTGTGATGGTTCAAAATAATTTTTTCATTACACAAAAACGTGTTTTAATTGGTATACATGAAACTTTTAAACTGTACATCAGCATGTAACATATAATATACCGTTGGAAAGCTTATGAATAGGAGCATCTTTTTCATATAGACAGACGTTACAATTTTTTGTCGTTTGAGAGTAGTTTTAAAAATGGAAAAAACAACGTCGTTTTTGCCTGTTTTTTACATGTAATTGAAGGTTGGACGTCCCGCACTAGAGATCTTGAACTTCACCATGAGGAGCACGTGAACTTCTTGCAACAAACTTTCTAAGCTTTTTATTTTCTATTCTTATATTCCTATCTAAAACGCATTTCCTATACTAGTTGAACTTCCCGCTGTTTTCACCTTGAACTGCTTAGTTTTCTAAATCTGAACTTCTTAGAGTCCCTTTTTTAAGAAACAACTAAAGTTACTAAAAAAAGAATTCTCTACTTTCTAAGAACTTAATATATTGTATATTATTGTGACTTTTTTATTTTTCGTGTGACACTTTTTATGCATTTTTTGTTCTCGATGAAATGGCCTAGGCAATTCTTTTTTTGGATGAAATTCATCTATATGTTATACCTCCGAACTTCGAATTTTCTTGAAACATGAACTTCACATGCTTTTGAAAAGAAAAAAATTACAGACAAGAATACATATACACAGTACACCAATTCATAGTATGCACAACACTCTAGTACACACATTACGCTGGTGGAGGCGCTTAGGAGCAGTGCAGACGGAGTTGTGGGTGTGAGTCACGTCCCATCGGCGTAGGGAGGTTCATTAATTTTTGTACACGAACTTCTACACGGGTTTTTCTTCAAAATTCTAATGCTGGTACTGTGAAATGCCAAAATACATACAGGTAGTAATATATGAACTTTTGGGGAAATAATAAATGACCTTCTAAAACACAATTTTGTTTTCTCACATAAACAAAATAAGAAACACAAGTCAGGGTAAAATAGTGTCAATTTCTACACCCAAAATTTTCCCTTTTTGTGTGTGTAACCTCTCATCTGAACATACACAAACCTCTGGTCAAATTACAGTGTAGCAAATCCCAAAGAAATCACGAAGCTTTGAACATTACAGGGAGCAACAGGATCAATTTTTCTGGAAAAAAACTGACCATCAGACGAGATGGGAGGAGGAAGTGGGGAGAAGAGAGGAGGAAGATGGAGTGAGTAGGCAGGAGGAAGTTGTTTGGGGGAGGGAGGGTGGGGATGGAGCTGTGGAGGAGGAGTAGGAGGGCGACGTCGGACCAAAGGGCAGCCCGCGCCGGAAGGGAGGGAAGGTCGCGGCGGCGTAGCAGGAAGTTCATGCCAGATGCATGCCTGGGAAGGAGAGCACGCTGCAGGGGGAGGCAGATAGGGGAATTGGGAGGGTGGGGCTTGCCGGCCCTGGGCGGATTCGCGCCCGTGGACAGACTTGGTTATCGGATCACGATGAACCAGATGCATAGGATTAAACTTCTGATGAAATTCCAATTTCAATCAGTTGTAGTTCCATGATCCAATATCATCTAATAGCCTATACCATGTCAATGCCTTTCCCTTCAAAGATAAAGGGAAGACGTTCTTATTGACAACATCCTCGGGCATACCTGCAAGCTTAAATAATCCACAAACTTCATCCACATAGATTAGCTGCATATCGGGATGTAATGTTCCATGTCCTGCATAAGGATTAGCTAGCAGTTTCTCTATCATACCTGTAGGAATTTCATAATAAATATTTTCAGTAGGTGCAGTAGGTTGAGGAGCAACTCTTTGCTCTTCCGGTCGAGGTGAAAATACCCCGAACAAGCCCCTCAAAAGATTATTTTCCATAGTAACAAGTGCCAGTAAATTTCAGCACACTATATAAATGTTTCCTTACCAAATTCCACTTACCAAACGCACTTCACTCCCCGGCAATGGTGCCAGAAAATAGTCCTGATGACCCACAAGTATAGGGGATCTATCATAGTCCTTTCAATAAGTGAGAGTGTCGAACCCAACGAGGAGCAGAAGGAAATGACAAGTGGTTTTCAGCAAGGTATTCTCCACAAGCACAGAAATTATCGATAACAGATAGTTTTGTGATAACATAAATCATAGGGTAACAAGTAAATAAAGTAACTAAGGTGGAGCAAGGTGGCCCAATCCTTTTTTTAGCAAAGGAAAAGCCTAGACGGACTCTTATTTCAAGCAAAGTGCTCCCGAGGACACATGGGAATTGTTGTCAAGTTAGTTTTCATCATGCTCATATGATTCGCGTTCATTACTTTGATAATTTGATATGTGGGTGGACCGGTGCTTGGGTACTGCCCTTCCTTGGATAAGCCTCCTACTTATCATTAAACCCTCTCGCAAGCATCCGCAACTACGAAAAAAGAATTAAGGTAGACTTAACTATGGCATGAAACATATGGATCCAAATTAGTCCCTTACGAAGCAGCGCATAAACTAGGGTTTAAGCTTTTGTCACTCTAGCAACCCATCATCTACTATTACTTCCAAATGCCTTCCCCTAGGCCCAAATAATGGTGAAGTGTCATGTAGTCGACATTCGCATAACACCACTAGAGGAGAGACAACATACATCTCATCAAAATATCGAGCGAATACCAAATTCACATGATTACTTATAACAGGACTTCTCCCATGTCCTCAGGAACAAACGTAACTACCCACAAAACAGGACTTCCAAGATTAGCGGAGTATTAATTGTCATTAAGGATCTGAAATTATAATCTTCCACCGGATAAACCAACTAGCATCAACGACAAGGAGTAATCAACACTATTAGAAACCCACAGGTACCAATATGAGGTTTTGGGACCAAGATCGAATATAAGAGATGAACTAGGGTTTGAGAGGAGATGGTGTCGGTGAAGATGTTGATGGAGATTGACCCCCTCTCAATGAGAGGATGAATGGTGATGACGATGGCAATGATTTCCCCCTCCTGGAGGGATGTTTCCCCGACAGAACTACTTTGCCGGAGCCCTAGATTAGTTCTGCCCAGGTTCCGCCTCGAGATGGTGGCGCTTCGTCCCGAAAGCTGCCTGCTAATTTTTTCCAGGGAAAAGCACACCATATAGCCAAAGACGGGCACCGAAGCCCTGCTAGGGGCCCACAAGGTCGGGGGCGCGCCCTCCTCCCTTGTGGCTGGCTGGTGGCCCCCCTCTGGTTCTTCCTTCACCCAATATATTTTATATATTCCAAAAATAAGCTCAGTGAAGTTTTAGGACTTTTGGAGTTGTGCAGAATAGGTCTCTAATATTTTCTCCTTTTCCAGTCCAGAATTCCAGTTGCCAGCATTCTCCCTCTTCATGTAGACCATATAAAATAAGAGAGAATAGGCATAAGTATTGTGATATAACGTGTAATAACAACCCATAATGCACTAACTATTGTCAGTGCAACAAACCATGGGTCTCTTGCCCAGACTGTGCACAGGCACAAGATCATGATTGAAGCACCAGCTTAAGTCAGAGATTGAAGAACCAATAGATTTGAAGAACCAACATGCAGCTCAAAGGGACCAAGATCGAGCCTAAGGTGCAAGATATCAGCAAGAGAAGGTCCTTCCTTACCGGGAAGGCGAGCCCAACAAGGGGCAAGGCCACCGCAAGAAGCATGAAACTGATGCACCCCGGCATGGTCCGCCATGGATCAGGGGCAGAACCACCCCACGAACCACTCAAGAACGACCCACGTCGTCACTCAGTGCGGTGTCGAGCCGCAAGATGATTAAGTGGCAGCCATTCGCCACATGGTAGACATTTCCTATAGAAGAAGAACAGAGATGACACCCGTCCTACTACGTGGCAAGGGAACAGGCGCGGAGCTAGCAAGACAGCCCGGCAAGCCTAGCCGGGCGACCAGGGATGTGACACTAAGAAGCACATTTAATGCACCCTGTCAGCCCGCAGAGTTAGGTATGATAGCATTGTTTTCTATCATATCAGTGGATAATGACCACTTTGCCACTGTGGTGACCCCTTAATCTATAAAAGGAGGCCCATGGCACTCGTAGGAGGGGTTAGAAGGTTGGAAAGTTGAGGAACCTGAGCCACCACACGCGCGTAGTCGATGCGGCCCCAAGGCAAACCCTGTGGGGCAAGTGTACTACGCACCACCACATTCATTCCAGCATCAAACTAAAGCAGGAGTAGGGTCTTATGCATCGCGGTGGCCTGAACCTGGGTAAATTGCTTGTGTGCTCTCTGTCGTGCTGTTGTACGCTGGCCTGCTCTTTGTGCAACGCGTCATCCCCCTGCCAAACAATCAAGGGGCCACCCGGTCCCATAGGTGGCTGCGGATATCCCACGACATCTTTGGCGCGCCGGGTAGGGGGAGCGCTTGCGCGAACCTGAAAGTGTACGCCACGCATCATCTTCATCGCCATCTTGTTCCTCGACAGCGCCATCGACCATGGCGCCCAAGAAGAAATCTGGCACCTCGGCCCATCCATTCACCTCGAAGGCTCCACTGCCCGCGGCCTGTAACGCCGTGGGGGACACGGAGGCATGCGAGGATGTGGACGCTGCTAGGGGCGTGGTTGGGCAAGGTGGCGCTATTACCACCTCCCCCGCGGCCTATACAGGGGCCGGAGCTACCGGAGGAGAACAGCATCAACAGCCTCTCGATGGTCAAGCTTTACAAGTTGCGGGCGAGGGGTCACTCCGTCCGCACCCCTCCTCTCACTGACGAGCACAGCCGCATCAACGTCGCTCGGTCCAGGGCGAGCCATCGCCCTCCGGTCGCCCCCACCATAGGAGTAACCGCGGCGCATGCGCCTCCTCCCGGAGGAGCCAACCAGGCCGCTATGCTCAACAGAGCCACTGATCCTCGAGCACTGCCAGTGACCTCGCTGCCCCGATGGTCATCCCACAGCAGGGACGCGGGGCCGCCGCCGCCGCTGGCGCCATCCAGAGCCAGGCGACGGTGCGGTCGACGTCATCAACGTCCATGCCAAGCACAACCACGGAGGCCATGGCGCGAGCTCAGCTGTTACTAAGGTTCCCGCCTGCAGCCGAGAAGATGAATGAATGGTGTGCCACCATCCAAATCTTGCTCGCTTTCGCCGAACCTAGGGGCTCACGACGAGCTTGCCCACTATAACCTCCCCAAGTGATGGCCACCACCCGCACCGCTGGCCGTACGGAGGGGGCTGTCCCAACAGTTCAGTCCCCACCATGGCCGCCGGCAAGGGCACGGCAGAATCAGGACCCCGACGATGTCTCGATTGCCTCTTCTGACCCTCGAGCATGTCCAGGCCAACGTCAAACCTCGGAAGACAGGCGGCAGGGAGACGCGCGTGTCATCGTCAAACGGCACCGCAATGACCCCCGCCAGACCGACGGGTGTGACGGCCTCAACATCGACGAGCCCGCACTCGGAGTTGGTGGGTGCCTGCCTTTCGAGGTCGGCTTCCCTGCCTTTACACGAGAGTTGCAGCAAGTCCGTTGGCCGTCCATTCGCACGTTCAAGCCAGAGATACCTGAGAAGTACGACGGGAGGCTGAACCCGGCAGAGTTTCTGACCATCTACACCATCGTTGTTCAGGCTGCCGGGGGAAGAGATGAGAATGTGTTCGCCAACTACTTCCCTTTGGCCCTCAAGTCCAATGTGAGGTCTTGGCTGATGCACTTGCCGGAGAACTCCATTTCATCATGGGAAGACCTGTGCCATGAGTTCATCATTGCCTTCACCGGTGGCCACCAAGAGCCCGGCACGCCCAGAGACCTGCAGCTTCTCCAGCAGAAGGAAGGAGAAACCCTCCATAAGTATTTGTAGAGATTCAGTAAGGTTCATAGAAATATTTCAAATATCCATCTCGCAGCCGTTATAACAGCTTTCCAGTCCAATGTGCGCAACCACTGCATTCCTTCCAAAATGAACGTGCGGTTGCCCAAGACTGTGAAAGCACTATATACACTGGTGGATAAATGTGGCTGGATGGAAGAAGGAAGGAAGTTGTCTGAAGAAGAAGATTGCATTAATGTTGATTCAGAAGATGAAGATGAGTCAACTAGTCAGAAGAAGGGGAAGAAGCACAATAAGAAGCCAAGGGATAAGGCAGTAATGATTGTGGAAGGATCGGGCACGCCTAGTACCGGCAAGAAGGCCAAGGTTGAGGCCCCCGGCAAGGAAGCTGTCGCGTGCGCTGCCTGCCGGGAAGCCGCTGCCACCGAAAAAGTTAGGAAAGGCGATGGGCCATACTGCAAGATCCACCGGACAAAAGGCCATGTCCTTCAGGAGTGTTACCAGGTTGAGCAGCTCGTCAAGAAGCAGAGGGCGGAGTATGATAAGCGTGACAAGGAGAAAGGTCAGAATGCTGCTGGCGGTAAGGGCCGGGGTGGTGAAGAAAACCACCATGGTAGACCCTTTCAGAACCAAGGAAAGCCTGCCAGGGGCCAAGAGAAAGAAATCTGTGATGATGCCAGTGATGGAGGGGATGAAGAGGAAACTACTGAGCAGGAATTTCAGAAGGCCACTAACGCCCTATGCATTGATGGGGGGTGCATCTTTGCACACCTCTCATTGCCAACTCAAGCGATGGGTACGAGAGGTTATGATAGAGGCGAGGGTGTCCTGATCTTTCGATGAGATGATAACTATGGATTTGGTGGAGTCGACTTTGATGATCCGACTACAAACGTGCACGACTATGTGCCTTAGCAATCGCTAAACCAATCTCCCGAGGTTACTGACGATGCTGGAAGCACGATCAGCCTGACCACGAAGGTCTATTCCTGCATGCAATCAAAGAACAAGCAAGAATATGATAATGCAATATGAATATTGTGAATATAGATGAAGTATTGATAAAGGTGGGGATCCGTAAGTGGTCTTGGTCTGGTCGTTGGACACAAACGAAGTACACGAAGTTGCAATGGCTAACTTTTAACTAAACAAATACCAAGGAAAAAGCTACTAGATGGATCTACTTATATAGGAGCAAGGGGTGGCGGCCAAGGAGGTGGAAGGATGTCCCAAGGCAGCCTAAAACTAACCCTAGGTCGTACAAGGCTCATGGGACCAAGTGGAGGTGGTGCAACACCTTTGGACTTGTTGTTTGACTCGGATTCTGCTGCAGCATCAGATTGTTTTGTCGATATCTCAATGCTCCAGGCGAATTTGAAGGTGATTCCAATTGGGTTGGAAAGATCACAAAATCTACTTTCCAAAAAAAAAGAATCACCCAATTCCGAGTCCGCATGAAAAAGTTGTTGATGTTTTGAGTCAGGTATGTCTGTGTAGTCCGAATCTGAATGCAGAAAGTCAGAGACTTTTTGAACAGAACCTAAACTTCTCCTTTTGCCTTATCTTCATATGTGGATTGTACGAATGTCCCATACACCTGCAATTAGACAAAACACAAAAGTGTGTGAAATATATTTGTTCTGGATAACATAAATAGATTATTGAATAGTTTGCACTAGAAATCACCTAACAAATATGCATGTATGCAATATTTTTGGTCGTACCCAAGGTAGTCATGTCCTCATCAGGTTAATGTTGCGGAACTAGCGCCAGAGGCCCGGAAACCGCTCAAATGGTCCCACACACCCATCATTTTTGACGAAGAGGAACACCCTGATCACACCACTGCGGTAGGGTGTTTGCCGTTGTTGGTCCCCCCCAACAATTCGCGACCTCAAGGTTACAAAGATGCTAGTGGATGGCGGGGACGGGTTGAATCTGATTTCCCCAGCAGTTATCAGCAAGCTTCAGATAGGAGAATAAGAGCTAGAGATCACCGGCACGTTTCAAGGAGTAAATCCTGGCAGGAGTCATCCTAAGGGGAAGATTATGTTGCCTGTGACGTTTGGGGGTGATAGAGGCAAAGGTGTCCCATCTTTCGATGAGATGGTGGCTATCGTTTTTGAGGAAGTCGACTTTGACGATCCGACTACAAACGTGCGAGGATGTCACGCCTTAGCAATCGGTAAACCGGGTTATTGACCACGCCGGAGCACGATCAACCTGACCACGAGGGTCTGTTTCCTACGAGCAAACGAAGAACAAGCAAGAAACTGAGATTGCAATCTGGATATTGCGAATATAAGATGAAAGCTTTATTGATCAAGGTGGGGTTCTGTGACGTCTTGGTCTGGTCGCTGGACAGAAACGAAGTACGGGAAGTTGCAGCTATGGCGAACTTTTAATCTAAACAAAACCCAAAGTCTAAACGATGCCCTAGGGGCTGTATATATGGAGGAAGAGGTGGGGATTTCGTGGCCCTGGAGGAGGGGTCCGAAACCAACCCTAACTCTTGTTTCCCCACACATACGGACTCTAAAAACAACCTATACTTATGTATTTCGAAAATACATGGGTCTGGCCCAATAATAAGGTGACGCAGCACCTAAAATAGCCTCTGGATGAAATTTATGAAGTGGCATCTTGTATATTTCGTCCAAGGCTTCATGCACTCCTTATGGTGGCTTCAAAGTCCTGAAATCATCACTTGTAACTCCGTTCTTGATCCCCTTGCGCATGCGATCATCTCCATGCTTGAACTTGCTCCAAGGTTCATCTTTCTTGTCCAAGATAGGCCCTTCATTTGTAAGCAAAACAAATGTATCCAATTTAGGCAGCATCATATTCTCAGGAACATTAGAATCGTTACCAAGAAACGGAAGTACCTGATAATTCAATTGGCGTGCACGAGCTCTAGTAATTGGTCTAGTATGTATAGCAACAGGGGCTGTGGGTGTAACAATGGTATTGATGTCCTCATCATCCTCCCCTTTTTGAAATGAAGTCGTCCTCGACGAAAGTTCATCGTCCTCACCCAAATAAGGCTTAAAATCAGCAATGTTAAAAGTGGGACCAACCCCAAAATCTGCAGGCAGCTCAAGATTATATGCATTATCATTTATTTTCTCTAACGCCTTAAAAGGACCATCAGCACATGGCATTAGCTTTGATTTGCGCAAATTAGGAAATCTATCCTTACATAAATGTAACCAAACAAGATCTCCAGGTGCAAACACAACATGTTTTCTACCCTTATCTCTAGCAAGTTTATATTTAGCATTCATACGCTCAATGTTTTCCTTAGTTAACTCATGCATTTTTAAAATCAATTCAGCACGTTCTTTAGCATCAAAATTAACCTTCTCCGAAGATGGAAGAGGCAACAAATCAATAGGTGCACGTGGTAGGAAACCATACACAATTTCAAAAGGGCACATCTTACTAGTAGAATGCAATGAACGATTATAAGCAAATTCAATATGAGGCAAGCATTCTTCCCACATTTTCTTGTTATTCTTCAAAACATCCCTAAGCATAGTAGACAATGTTCTATTGACTACTTCAGTTTGTCCATCAGTTTGGGGGTGACAAGTAGTACTAAAAAGCAGTTTAGTCCCCAACTTAGCCCATAAACATCTCCAAAAGTGGCTAAGAAATTTAGTATCACGATCTGAAACAATAGTATTTGGCACAGCATGCAAGCGAATAATTTCATGAAAGAACAAATCAGCAACATTAACATCATCATCGCTTTTAGGACATGGTATAAAGTGTGCCATTTTCGAGAACCTATTCACGACAACAAATATGCTATCCCTCCCCTTCTTTGTTCGAGGTAAACCTAAAACAAAGTCCATAGATATATCCTCCCAAGGAACACTAGGTACAGGAAAAGGCATATATAAACCATGAGGATTGAGTCGTGACTTAGCTTTTTGACATGTAGTGCAGCGAGCAACAAAACGCTCAACATCCCGTCTCATCTTTGGCCAAAAGAAATGTGTAGCAAGTATATCCTCCGTCTTCTTGACGCCAAAGTGTACCATTAATCCTCCTCCATGCACCTCCTGCAACAACAAAAGACGAACGGAGCTAGCTGGAATGCATAGCTTGTTAGCACGAAACACAAATCCATCGTTAAGAACGAACTTGTTCCAAGTTCTCCCTTCCTTACAATTCTGCAATACATCCTTAAATTCAGCATCATTCACATATTGATCTTTGATGGTCTCCAAACCAAATATTTTAAAGTCAAGTTGTGAAAGCATAGTATAACGACGAGACAATGCATCAGCAATAACATTTTCTTTACCCTTCTTGTGTTTAATGACATAAGGGAAAGTCTCAATGAATTCAACCCATTTAGCATGTCTACGGTTCAATTTTGCTTGACTTTTAATGTGTTTCAAAGATTGATGATCAGAATGTATAACAAATTCCTTGGGCCATAAATAATGTTGCCATGTTTCTAAGGTCCGAACAAGAGCATATAATTATTTATCATAAGTAGAATAGTTCAGACTAGGCCCACTCAATTTTTCAGAAAAGTATGCAACATGTTTGCCATCTTGTAATAACACACCTCCTAATCCAATTCCACTTGCATCACATTCAAGCTCAAAAGTCTTATTAAAATCAGGAAGTTGGAGTAAAGGAGCATGTGTCAACTTATCTTTCAATACCGTGAAGGCTTCTTCCTGTGCGGTACCCCAAACAAAAGGCACGTCCTTCTTTGTAAGCTCGTTGAGAGGTGCAACAATGGTGCTGAAATCTCTCACAAAATGCCTATAGAATCCAGCGAGGCCAAGGAAACTCCTCACTTGTGTGACCGTTTTGGGTTGCGGCCAACTCTCAATAGCTTCAATCTTGGCTTTATCAACTTCAATTCCCTTTGGAGTAAAAACATAGCCAAGAAAAGATACTTGGTCGATGCAAAAGGTGCACTTTCCAAGGTTACCAAACAAACGTGCATCATGTAGAGCAATAAAAACAACACGTAAATGTTCCAAATGTTCCTCCAAAGATTTGCTATAAATCAATATGTCATCAAAGTAAACTACCACAAATCGTCCAATGAAAGCACGTAAAACTTCGTTCATTAATCTCATGAAAGTACTAGGTGATTAGTTAACCCAAAAGGCATGACTAACCACTCATATAATCCAAACTTAGTTTTAAATGTTGTTTTCCATTCATCTCCCAATTTCATACGAATTTGATGGTATCCACTACGCAAATCAACTTTGGAGAATATTGTAGAGCCACTCAATTCATCAAGTATATCATCTAGCCTAGGAATAGGATGACGATAACGAATAGTAATATTATTAATGCCCCTACAATCAACGCACATAGGCGACGTACCATCCTTTTTCGGCACTAAAATGATAGGAACAGCACAAGGACTAAGGGATTCACGTATATAACCTTCGTCGAGCAGTTCTTGTACTTGACGCATAATGTCCTTCGTCTCCTCTGGATTGGTACAGTATGGTGCACAGCTGGGTAATGATGCACTAGGAATTAAGTCAATTTGATGCTCAATCCCTCTAATAGGTGGTAATCCCGGTGGCACGTCTTGTGGAAAGACGTCGGCGAACTCCTGCAAAATGTTAGTGACAGCAGGAGGCAAAGAGGAAGGCATGTCCTCGAATGAAAATAATGTCTCTTTGCACACAAAAGCATAGCATATACATGTGCTAAAATCCAGATCATCAATATCAGATTTGGTGGCAAGTAAACATGCACTTTTCAATTTAATTTCAAAAACAACACTAGATGGTTTATTATTAGGCTTCATTTGTTGCTCAAATTATTTTGCCACAATCTGATTTTCACTCTTATGTGTCTCCTGTTTTGCTAAGCTCTATTAATATCATCTTTCAAAATGGAATGAGGAGTCATAGGAAGCAAAGTAATATTTTTATCCTTATGAACAAGAGTATACTGATTGTTTCTACCATGGTATATAGAATTTTTATCAAATTGCCATGGTCTACCAAGTATAAGGAACATGGTTGTATAGGTACCACGTAACAATCAACATAATCAGCATATGTAGAGATACTAAAATGCACCCGAACAGTGCGTGTTACCTTAACCTTGCCGCTGTTGTTGAACCATTGGATGTAGTAAGGATGTGGATGTGGTCTTGTGGTGAGAGATAGCTTCTCCACCATCTCCATGCTAGCCAAGTTATTGCAGCTCAATAATAAGGTGACGCAGCACCTAAAATAGCCTCTGGATGAAATTTATGAAGTGGCATCTTGTATATTTCGTCCAAGGCTTCATGCACTCCTTATGGTGGCGTCAAAGTCCTGAAATCATCACTTGTAACTCCGTTCTTGATCCCCTTGCGCATGCGATCATCTCCATGCTTGAACTTGCTACAAGGTTCATCTTTCTTGTCCAAGCTAGGCCCTTCATTTGTATGCAAAACAAATGTATCCAATTTAGGCAGCATCATATTCTCATGAACATTAGAATCGTTACCAAGAAACGAAAGTACCTGATAATTCAATTGGCGTGCGCGAGCTCTAGTAATTGGTCCACTATGTATAGCAACAGGGGCTGTGGGTGTAACAATGGTATTGATGTCCTCATCAGGGGGAGAATTAAACTATCGGACTGAGAAGATTGTGTTTGATGTGGTTGATCTCCCCCTACCGTACAATGGGATTCTTGGACGACCAGCCCTAGCCAAGTTCATGGCAGCATCCCACTTTGCTTACAACATCCTGAAAATGCCTGGGCCACTGGGAGTCCTCACTATCCCATCTGATGAGAAGCATGTAATTATCTGTGTGGACAAGATGTATCGGGATGTAGTTGCGCGAAAGCGGCAGCAGCGACAGTTCCCGCCAAGGAAACTAAAGGAAAGAAGAGGGACTGGAGGACCTCCGGCAAAGAGTCCGGGAAGCGTGTCCCCTCTGAGTGCACGGCACCCGTTGACGACGTGCCGGAGTGTTCCAACAGCAAGAGATCCAAGGTTACTACACCCCAAGTGAAGAAGGTCCCAGCAGGGCTGGCTGGCATTGATGGTACCTTCACTATCAGCACCACCCTCAATGACAAATAGGAAAGTGCGCTCGTTGCCTTCCTACGGGCAAATATCAATGTATTTTCTTGGCAACCATCTGATATCCCAAGTTTTCCCAGGGAGGTAATTGAGAACCACCTTGTTGTGTGCCCACATGCCTGACCCAGCAAGCATAAAGTACGGAAGCAGACCTTGGTGAGGCAATAGTTCATTGCCGAAGAGATCAAGAAATTGGAGGCAGCTGGTTTGGTCAGAGGAGTACTGCATCCTACATGGTTAGCAAATCCAGTAGTGCTCCAGAAGGCTTATGGGAAGTGGCGGCTTTACATTGATTTCACAGACCTCAACAAGGCTTGCCTGAAGGACCCATTTCCCTTGCCGCACATCGACCATATCGTGGATTCTACTTAGGGATGTGATTTGCTCTCCTTTCTAGATGCATACTCAGGATATCATCAGATCTTCATGTCCAAGGAAGATGTAGAGAAGACATCATTCATCATTCCATGTGGTACGTATTGCTTTGTCCGCATGCCCTTCGGTTTAAAGAATGTCGGGTCCACTTTTGCAAGGGCAGTCCGGATCGATTTTAAGCCACAGTTGCACAGAAATATAGAAGCCTATATGGATGATATCGTTGTCAAAACCAAGGATAATCCACCCTTATCCAGGATTTGGAAGAGACATTTGCCAATCTGCGCAAGATCAATCTGAAGCTTAATCCGGGGAAGTGCGTATTTGGTGTTCCCTACGGCAAGCTACTTGGGTTCTTCCTCTCCCATCGGGGGATCAAAACCAACCCCGACAAGATCAACACCATTGAGCAGATCCAAGCGCCAAGGACAGTTAAGGATGTGAGGCCCTTGACGGAATGCGTTGCCACGCTGAGCAGATTCATCTCCAAGTCTGTCGAGAGTGCCCTGCCGTTCTTTAAGGTTTTGAAGAAGGCAAGACCCATGAAGTGGACCCCGGAAGCAGATGCAGGTCTACAAGAGTTAAAAGCCTACCTGTCGTCCATACCCATCTTGGTTGCGCCCAAACCCCAAGAACCATCGTTGCTATATTTGGCAGCAACCAACCAGGTGGTCAGTGCTGCTTTGGTAGCGCAGTGATAGGTGGATGAGACAGAAACTGAACAGAGAACATCAGACTCAGATAAGGATGAGGACAGCAGTAAGCACGACAATGAAAACAACCCCAAGGACATGGCAAGGAAGAAAGTTGTGCAACGCCCAGTGTACTTCATTAGCTCCTTGTTACAGGGGGCTAGATTGAGGTACTCTAGTGTGCAAAAGTTGATCTTTGGTCTCATTATGGCCTCATGGAAACTGCGCCACTACTTCCAAGCCCATGAGATCACAGTTTTTACTCGTTTTCCGTTACAAAGGATATTCCAAAACCCTGAGGCAACTGGCAGAATAGTGGAATGGGCTTCGGAGTTATCCAGCTTTGGTTTGAAGTTTGAGATCACTTCAACTATTCAGAGTAGGGCTTTGGTAGAGTTTATTGCAGAATGGATGCCAACCCCTAATGAGGAAAGGACAGAGACAGCCATCCCCGGCAAGGAATGTCGGGACCCCGATCCTATGTCACACCGATCTAGCATGTAACACTTCATATCACTTTGCGGCCTCACGCATGGTATTCCCACAGGTGCTACCTTACCTGGACCGGGACCGTTTGCGCCTTTTGGCTCACGTATATGATAGTGTCGCTAGCATCCATATGACAGAGAACCCAGGCCGACATGACTAGTCGTGAACCCAAAGTAGCACTAACTTACAAGAACAGGCATACATGAATCAACCTTGAGCATGTCGGTCAACAGCGTATGAATCCGAGCTGTAGCATTGGGCTAATAGGACTCCGGGAACCCGGGCTGTAGCAGGCTAGGCAGGACTCCGGATGTCACCGCATGACATTTCCCCGAAGGGACAGACACAGGAATGAAGTGAATCACATGCCGTCCAGTCAAATGTTCCGGAGCAGTAGTGCTGGGCTAGCAGGACTCCGGTGAACCAGGCTGTAGCGGACTACTATGGCTCATGGAAGCACAAGACTACATTTCCCCATAAGAGAGGCTACCAGGGATAAACAACTAGGTTGTCGGATCCCACACATAGCAATACACGTTACACGTACGCATAACATACAAGTATGTGTTGTACAACATGGCATCACAACATAACTCAAACTCATATAGATAAAGGCCCAGAAGAGCCACATAGCATTCAAAACTAGCAGGGGTCTCATGACCCATCATTCAGAGCATACAAGCAACGGAAGCATTACATGTCTGAGTACAGACAACTACAAAAGGAAAAGACTAAGAAGCCTGACTAAACACGACCCTCCCAAGGGTACAAGATCGTAGCTGGGATACAAGCTACTCGTCGAAGTCACTAGTGTAACCAACTGCAAAACATAAATAAGCAAACGTGAGTACGAAGGTACTCATCAAGTCTTACATCAGAACTATCTACATATGCAACATTATCATCAAGGGGGGTGGTGGAGTTAATAGCAGCAAGCCAGCTTTGACTCAGTGGATAACCTATACTACGAGTATCAGAAACTTCTTTGAGGTGAGAAGACGCACACGAATCCACATATTCACCATATCAATACTCCACTATGGACCCGTTCCCGTCTCCCTACGAGAAGGCCATCCATAGCACTCACGCTTATCTTGCGGATTTTAGAGTATCCACTTCAAGTTGTCTATGTACTACATAAGTCCTCCAAGTTTCTATATCCGAGGAAAACTGCTATTCGAATAGATAATATTGACCCTGCAGGGGTGTACTTCTTCACACACGCTCTCGCCACTTATAGCCCTGTACACGTCATGTACCTCGGCAACCTTCAAGAGGAAGCCGGGCGAGGGTGTCGGCCACGACCTGACTAACCACACAAGTCTCTCTTCCAGGTTTATCGCCTATTCGGGTTCCATCCGCAAGGAGATCCGGCCGGGGTGTCGCTCACGGCCCCAAACGATGTGTGCAGGGTTCCCAAGCCCACCATCCGGGTGCCACTTGGTACACCGTGCCACGGTGCCTAGTCTGTCCCAAGCCCGTCCCGTCGGACACCACCTGGTAGACAAGTAGCACTACCTACAAACACCAGAAACTAGTTGCAACTC
This sequence comes from Triticum urartu, assembly GCF_003073215.2. Classification (NCBI taxonomy): domain Eukaryota; kingdom Viridiplantae; phylum Streptophyta; class Magnoliopsida; order Poales; family Poaceae; genus Triticum; species Triticum urartu. Next base: position 250,875,085 of record NC_053027.1, on the reverse strand, counting down.
TTGGACAGAGATCAAGTGGATTAATAAGCCAAGAGGGGCCTGATAACCAGAACCCAATGTGTGGTAGTAACTGGACTTGGATAACATACACAGAACTCAGTGCTTAGGGACGGTTCCAATGAGACAACCCACCATGTACTCCTACATGGCCTCTCATCGCTACTTTACCAAAACGTGTTCACACACTTAGCCTTTAACGGTAGGACATGTTCACCACTCCGATTCATTGCCGATGAATCAGACCTGACACAACTCTAAGCATAGCTGGCATAAAGAAAAAAAGCATGGATGAGTAGGCACATCAGGGCTCAAGCAACTCCTACTCATGCTAGTGGGTTTCAACTATTTACTGTGGCAATGACAGGTCATGCAGAGGAATGGGTTCAACTACCGCAGCAGAAAAGTAGCAGTTGAATCATTGTTATCCTAATGCAGTATAAGGAGTAGGAGCGAGAGAGTGGGATTTATCGAAATTCTCAAGGGGGTTTGCTTGCCTGATAGACGACGAAAGGGCATTGCTCCTCTGACAGGTACTCGGGAACACCTTCTGGAGTGGGACCTATCGAGAAGAAACGGTGCCGGCAATCAAAACACAAACAAATGCAACAAAATGATGCATGAACATGACATGTGTAAATGCTAGTGTTTGGGCTAATGCAAGATGCTACCAAATTGGTTGAAGCCCATTTGAATCAGAGATTCAAATGCAATTCAAAATGAAGCATTTGACATGCCCATATTATGTTTTCACTTATACAGCATGTATAAGTTAGTTTTTCATGCATGTAACTGGCACAAATGGATTCCTTGCATTTTTCTGATAATTTTTCATATATAAATTATTTCATTCTGAGCTACGGTTGAATTTCTGTGATTTTTAGAAGTTTTGGACATTTTCTAGAATTTTCTAATTATTTAAAATCCAGAAAATGATTTACTGCGTCAGCATGACATAGCTGTGACGTCAGCAGGTCAACTGGGTCGGCCAGGTCAAACCTCCCCTGTGGGATCCATACGTCAGTGTCTCAGACTGGTTTGGTGGATGACAGGTGGGACCGGTCCACGTTGACTTGACCAAAGTCAAAGCTGACACGTGGGGTCCACACGTATTAGTACTAATCTTAACAGAAAAATAGACTAACCTAATGCTCAAGGACCCACATGTCATTGACACATCAATAACTAAACATGATTAGCATCTAACTAATGGTGCCACATCAGCCACCGGCGACGACAGGCCGCGGCGGTGCCCCCGTCGGTTTGATCTACAGGCCACCGTTCGACGAGCGGTTTGTGGCTACGGGTTGCTGGCTGAAAGTGCAACTATCCCTAGGTGGTTTTGGTAATTCATAACAACATATAGCTCATTGAGCTAATGCTATTCCAAGATGACTATTTCAGGAAAGCTCAATGATTGGCATGGCATGGATGTGAAAGTGGAACCCTCAAAATGCTAAGGACAAAGGATTGGCTCAAGCTCAAAAGCTCAAGACTCTTCATTTTATATTTTAGTGATCCAAGATCACATTGAGTCTTTAGGAAAAGCCAATACTATCAAGGAGGGATGAGGTGTTGCTTAATGAGCCTCTTGCTTCATGTGCTTAGTGATATGCTCCAAAACCCTCAACTACTTTCCCATATCCACATATGACCTAAACCCTAAGCCAAACTCGGTCCTACCGATTCTTTCTATCCGGCGCCACCGAGTTTCACTTGTCATAAGCCACTGCCAAACCCTAAGCAAATCGGTTCTACCGATAGGGATCTCGGTCTCACCGAGATGGGATTGCAAACTCTCTGTTTCCCTTTCGTAACTTTTCGGTCTCACCGAAAGAGCGGATCGGTCCCACCGAGATTGCAATGTAAATTCAGTGTTTCCTTTTTGTAACTTTTCGGTCTCACCGAAAGAGCAAATCGGTCCCACCGAGTTTGCCTGACCAACTCTCTGGTTAGCTAATTACCAAAATCGGTCTCACCGAGTTTGTGTAATCTGTCTCACCGAGATTACGTTATGCCCAAACCCTAACCATATCGGTCCTACCGAGTTGCATGTCAGTCCCACCGAAAATCTCTAACGGTCACTAGGTTTACCTTTTCGGTTCGATCGAGTTTGTTGATTCGGTCCCACCGAGATTGGAAAACTGTGTGTAACGGTTGGATTTTGTGTGGAGGCTATATATACCACTCCACCTCCTCTTCATTCGTGGAGAGAGCCATCAGAACACATACACAATTCCAACTCATATGTTCTGAGAGAGAACCACCTACTCATGTGTTGAGACCAAGATATTCCATTCCTACAATATGAATCTTGATCTCTAGCCTTCCCCAAGTTGCTTTCCACTCAAATCTTGTTTCCACAAAATCCAAATCCTATGAGAGAGAGTTGAGTGTTGGGGAGACTATCATTTGAAGCACAAGAGCAAGGTGTTCATTACCTACACCACCATTTGTTACTTCTTGAGAGTGGTGTCTCCTAGATTGGCTAGGTGTACTTGGGAGCCTCCGACAAGATTGTGGAGTTGAACCAAGGAGTTTGTAAGGGCAAGAAGATCGCCTACTTCGTGAAGATCTACCGCTAGTGAGGCAAGTCCTTCGTGGGCGATGGCCATGGTGGGATAGACAAGGTTGCTTCTTCGTGGACCCTTTGTGGGTGGTTGCTTCTTCGTGGACCCTTCGTGGGTGGAGCCCTCCGTGGACTCGCGCAACCATTACCCTTCGTGGGTGGAGCCCTCCGTGGACTCGCGCGACCGTTACCCTTCGTGGGTTGAAGTCTCCATCAACGTGGATGTAGGATAGCACCACCTATCCGAACCACGGGAAAAACATCTGTGTCTCCAATTGCGTTTGAATTCTCCAAACCCTTCCCTTTACACTCTTGCAAGTTGCATGCTTTACTTTCCGTTGCCAATATACTCTTTGCATGCTTGCTTGAATTGTGTGATGATTGCTTGACTTGTCCTACAATAGCTAAAATCTGCCAAGAACTAAAATTGGGAAAAGGTTAAGTTTTTATTTGGTCAAGTAGTCTAATCACCCCCCCTCTAGACATACTTTCGATCCTACAAGTGGCACTTGCGCACATCCAGTGTGATCCCTAGCTTGGGGATGGCCCACAACCTAGGAGGTGATGGCGTCTAGCGGGGCCCGTAGGGCTCGATGAGTACTAAGTGCTAGTTGGCATGGCAGGACCCGGTTGGCGCTATTGGATGTGGGGTGCGGTGAGCTCAATGGTGGAACTTGGACCGCATGGTTGCACGACCGTAGCCGTGGTGGCGACATGGCCGGCGGCGATGAGCAATCGGCTCCGATGGCCATGGTGGCTAGGAGGCGCGGACGAGCATGGGGAGAGAGGGGAAAGAGACAGGGGCTCATGGCGAATCCAGCAGAATGCAACGACAGGCCGATCTGCTAGGAATCCAGTGGGAGCTTCAGTCCGACGATGAAGAAGATGGAAGGATGGTGAAGGTGTCGCCTGATGTACTCAGGCGGCTCTCACCGTTTTGCCTACTAAATGAGACTACTGGTGCGCCATTAGGAGCAGTATTTTTTAGAGATGACCGATAGATTCAGTATATAGAGGTGCGCCATAACTGACTTGGATGGAACAATATGATAGTGCGCACATTGTAATAATGATCAATTTTTTTTTCATTTAAATCTCAATTTTTTTTCATTTTTTTTCAATCGGGTGATTGGCTTAATCTGGTCAAGATGTCACTTAAACTTCCCAAAAGGCATTCACTTCACAACACAATCATAGTGGTGCCTACAAAGCCTCATGTGAAGCCCCTACATCATCAGGCACTTGTTGATATATCTATCATATCAATCCTAGTAAACATTACTGATGTCTAGGACTTTGTTCATGTTCATGAGTATGATGAACTTTTGAAAAAATATTTCAAACTTCCCGATCATATTACGTATCATATTTTGAAAAATAATTCAATTTTTTTTCAAAACCATTTTTTTCTGTTACTAGTGGCGCACCTAGCATACGGTGCGCCACTAGTAAGTTTGAAATTTTTTTTGCCTCCGGATCTTAGAAGCCCCGTAACTTTTTTTCTGTTAGGTTTTTGGGGATTTTGAAAATGTTTAACAAGGTTCCCCCAGATAAATTCGGATGTAACTTTTCGAGTAGATGATTTTTCATATAAAAAACTTTTTCATCCGAGTTCGTACGCAAAAGTTATGCCCATTTTACAAATTCTCGAGAGATTTCGCAAATAAAGTCGAAATTCATATTTGTAAATTTTCACAACAACTAGACCACTTCACATGGGAAACTTATCTTTTATTTTTCCGACTTTCCATCATACTTGATGTTTTAGCACTTGTTCAAACTCCTACGAAAAGCTCACAAGAAGGGATTCAGTGGAAGTGCTAGCCAAGTTACTAATGGCGCACCCTAAGGTAACACACCCCGAGTATGTTGATTTCAATAGTGATGAAGATGACTTGTTAGGTGATGATTTTCTTGGCGACAACTCTAGTGATGAATACTATGATGAAAGCGTCAATTAATCATGCTAATCAAGATAAAACGAGTGACAATGATAAGGAGAAGATTGAGGCTCTAACTAAAGAACTAAAAACTCTTAAGTTGGCTCATGACACTATCTTCGAAGATCATCGAGAACTTTTAAGAGCTCATGAGAAACTACGCTTTGAAAAGCTCAATCTTGAGCAAGAGCATGAGTTCTTAAAGGCAATCAATGATGATCTCCGCAAGAAAAGTTCTTCTTACATTGCCAAGCGTTTACTCTTATCCACTTACATGCCTCAAGTCAAGTCTAACAAGAAAGATTCTTCCTCTAGTTGTAAGAATGATCATGCTAAATTCAATATTGTTGCTTCTAGTAGTTCTCTTGATTCCACTAATGATTCTCTTAGCCAAGTTACACTTGAGCAAGAAAATAGCTTATTGAAGGGAATTATAGAGAAAGGAGTGTACAAAAGCCTTGCCGGGAGTAAGCAATTCGAGGAAATTGTGCGCATGCAAGGAATGCACCGGAAGAATCAAGGTGTTGGTTTTGAACGAAAGTTCAATGCCAATGGAGTTATATGGGAAAGAAGATCAATACCCCAAGACAAAGTTTGTCCCTCAACAAGAGAAGTATACTTCTTTCAAGGGGACACAAGCTCAAGATGATCTTCCACCACAAGGCTACGAGCAAAAAGGCAAGGACAAGCTTCAAGAGGAAATTGATGCATTTGAAGAAGCTCCTAAGACCTTAGTCAAGTGGATTCCCAAGACTTCTTCAAGTTCCACTTCATCAAGTATGACTACAACTCCAAGGATCCCCATCAAGATGATGTGGATCCAAAAGAAGAAGAACTAGAGAGTTCTTGAGGGTGACTCCGCCAACATACTTCACTTTTATCATTTTGGCAAGAACAAGTGCAATCAACTTCCACATCTTGCACTAGTTCAAGGAGTCACAAACCCTCTTGTTGGTAAGACAAGGGACAAGGTAACCTAAAAGCTTTCATGGACATCATCTTTTGTGTGCATCACTCTATGTCTATGGATATCCTTGCTTGTTCCTTGTGGGACTAACCCATGTAGGTATTGAAAGTGCAATTCACTCAAATGGATAGCTCCAAGAGATCTACATCAACGTTGAGCATCCACATCTTCAATATCTACATGAAGTCATCATCGACAAAACCCAAGGTTAGTTCATCCCTCTTAGGGGGGATATCACATCTAGGGGGAGCTTTACTCTAAGACTTGAGCTAAAGCAACTCTAAAGATGTGAACAAAACAATGCTTTATGTAAAAGTGGTAACCCCACTTGAGCTTAAACGATGAGTATGACCTACGATCAAGTGTTCACTTGTCTCCTAAGTCAATATACTCATATATAGATGACCTAGTCATCGCAAATTGCTTGATAGATGCTAGAATTGGTTGTGCATGCGTTGCCACATATTTCATTTGCCATCTTATTATGTGAGCATGCTGATTGCATATTTTACTCATTCGAGGACATCCACTTGTTGCTTTGATTGTTCGGTTTTATTTCTTTTTGCCAAGTGGATGGACAAGAATGCCTAAGAACCTCCTCTAGCTATCTATGCTTTTCTCATCTCAAACTCTATTCATGCTGCATCACAAAATTTGATCAAGTCAGATTCGAACCACTCTGTGTGAGGAGCGCTCGGAGTCCCCGATTCGTCATAGACTTAAACCTCCAAAACCTCTTTATGATTCTCGGTCTGACCGATACTCCACTTCGGTCCTACCGAGATCATTAAGTTGATCTAGGTTTTCGATCTCGGTGCAACCGATTTGAACCTTTCGGTCTCACCGAGTTTCAGTAACTGCACGCAGTTATGAATCTCGGTGCCACCGAGTTGTTCAACTCGGTCACACCGACAGGGTCGGGCTATATATAGTCACGGGCAAAATTTGGAAATTTCTCTGAACCCCTTCGCCCGCGCGATAGCCTGCTCTGCCCCCGAGGTCTCCGGATCGTCTTCTCGCCGCCAGCAGCCTCCAGTCGCTAGTCTCCGTCGCCGTCAATGGGATTTCTGCCCCGCCGTTGCCGCCGTAGCAAGTCCCCGCCGAACTAGGGTATGGACTTGATCTTTGTGCTATTCCTCAATCTGATTCCCAGCACATTGTGATCATATTGATTCTTGCCACGATTGAAACACTTCTATCCAGTCAAAACTCTCATAGATTAGGTTTGATTCGAAAATTCTAGGTTTAGGTCTCCGCCGAAACCATCTCGGACCCACCGAGTTGAAAAACTCGGTCCCACCGATTTGGCTTATGCCATTGCACAAGTGAGACTCGGTCTGACCGAGAATTACTTATCGGTGTGACCGATTTTTGAACTCAGTGAAACCCTAGCAGTCTCGGTGCCACCGAACTGTGACTCGGTCCTACCGAGTTCACTAGTTTAGGTTCCAAAACTGCTTCGGTATCACCGAGTTTGAAAGTCGGTAGATCCGAGATGATTTCAGTGGGAAACTAAAACTAAGTTTTTGAATCATTCCTTTTTGCAAAAATCTCAGCATTTTGTGATGCTCATCCACTCTATCTCCTCTATAATCTATTCACAGGGTCAGCAGTCAGTTTGCATCATGTCAGACCAGAGTGACAGCCAAAACTTGTCAGAGCAGCAAGTGCAGCTGAGTGAGGGCACTAGCCCCTCAAGTTCCTCAGATGATGGCAGCAGGAGCACACCCAGCAACCTGCCTAAAGCTGCCACGAGACAAAGGAAGAAGAAAACCTCAGATTCTGAAGATGAGGACTATGTGGCAGAGGAAGAGGCCACTTCCAAGAGAGTTGAGCCAGCTCAAGGCTCAAAGCCAGGCCTGAAAATCAAAAGGCCAGCAGGCAGGTAGCCCATGTCAAAGGCTAGAGCCTCAACTGAGAAGCCTGCTCCCATTGAGCCCGTTGCAGCTGAGGGCAAGAAGAGGAAAGAGAGAGTGAAGAAGACTGTGGCTAGAGTGCTTGGGAAGGCCTCCATCATGGTAGAAGAGGAGGAGGAAGAAGAGGCAGCTGCACCAGCGCCCAAGGCAGCCAAACTTATGGGAGATGCCATAAGGTCAGGGGGAGCTGCATCCAAGCCCAAGGAAGCACCTAAGGCTGCATCTAAGCCTAAAAGTGCACCAAAGAGAAACACAAGAAGCATCCCAGCCACTGAGAAGAACAAGGCCCCAGTGCCTGAGACTGTTGCAGAGGAAGAGGAAGAGAGTGTCCTTCGAGAAAGCTCAAGCCCAAGATCCCAGACCACAATGATGCTCATCCTGTGGCTGAGGACATGAAGCTCAGAAGAGACTCAGGGCTGAGGAAGTGGAGAGAAGCAGATCCGTATGCTTCAAGGAGAAGAACTGCTGTTGATTACAGGTTTCACACTAAGGAACAGCAGGACTTCTATGAGACAGTTTTGTTGGACAAGAAGCCCATAGTTTGTGACATGAGATGGGTTGATTGGGAGTACATCAAGGACAATGAAGAACACTACCCTGGAGTGTATGACAGCTTCAATGCTTGTGGAGTAGCAGACTTTGTTGGGCAGAAGCTCACAAAGTGGAACGAGGAACTCATTATGCAATTCTACTCCACAGCACATTTCTACCCAGATGGAAAGATCACATGGATGTTTGAAGGTACGAGGTACCAATCTACCTGTTGCTGAGTGGGCATCAGCCATTCAATGCCCCAGAGGAGCAATGAGATGACTTGGATGGACCACAGACTGAGATGGACCAAACATGTACAAGGAGATTCCGATTGAAGCACTTGACACGTTCAAGTTTGGCTCAGTGCATTATCTGCTCTCAGGATTGCCTACGATCAACTAGATCCTTAGGCACACCCTTCTGCCCAAGTCTGGAGATCACAAGATGATCAGAGGTCATGCGATCAATTTGCTTCATGTTTTTGACGTGCCTCAAAAATTCAAAGTCATGAGCCTTATAGTGGAAACAATCAAAAGGACTGCGGCAGATCAGAAGAGGAGCTGTGGATATGCCCCTCAGATTCAGGAGCTCATCAACTCCAAGATGGGCATGGGCGTATATTTGTTGGATAAGGAACACCTGCCCATCTGTCCAGATTTTGAGAACAATGAAGTTGTGATGACAGAGAATGAACCATCATCTGCCCATGCACAAGCTCAGAAGGAGAAGGCGAAGAAGGAGAAAGCTGCCAGGATGCCTACTCAAGCGGAGGCATCTGACTATTTCTTGAAGACCAAACAAGAGCAGCTCAGTTACTTGATTGCATCCACCCTGCGGATTGAGCAGAGTATAGCCACCCTGACTCAGAACCAGGCGAGTTTAGAGAGGATCATGGAACAGAGGTTCTATGACTTGGACATCAAGGTAACAGAAGTTCAGTCTGCAGTGGAGCAGCTCCAGGAGGACATGAATGAGAGGAGAGGCAGGACCACGACTCATGCGTTTGCGAGGGTGCCACGAGGTCCGAGGTCGTCTGCACTGCCAGTTGCTGACACCAGAGCTACAACATCTGCACCAGCCACAGCCTCAGTTCCACCAGCTCCAGCATCCACTTCAGCCTCCACTCCGACCACGTCTACCGAAGGCTTCGTCCTTGGAGTGATCCGGACTCCACCACCACCTGAAGATCAAGCCTGAGCGTCGACTTAGCACTATGCATTTTCTAGGAACTTTTTGGTAACTTGTTGCCAAAGGGGGAGAAAATGTATAGATCATAGGCTTCGAGAGAGAGTGTTGCTTTATTCTCTCTTGTTTTATTTGGTGGTTTCTTCGAACTTTGTTTGCTTGTGTGTGAGATACTACGTCCTTATGCCTGTGAGACATCGATGATCATGTGTTTGATCATAAGCTACACTTAATGTTTGCTTGATGCTTGCTTAAATATTATCATTCTATCTATCGTTTGTGATCATTCACTATTCTTGGTGATGAGTGCATGTATTTCAATCTTATCATTTTTTTGAGCGCTCCACCAAGATGTATGTGACATGGAAGAGTAACCCATGATTCTAATTCTTTGTGCATTTACAGTCCAAAGCAAATTTTAAATATGCACAAATTTAGGGGGAGCTCTTACTTATCACATACCTCTCAAAGCGACGATATATTTCATGCTTATTATCATTTGTCGAAGCTTTGATCTATATGTTGTCATCAATTACCAAAAAGGGGGAGATTGAAAGTGCAACTATCCCTAGGTGGTTTTGGTAATTCATAACAACATATAGCTCATTGAGCTAATACTATTCCAAGATAATTATTTCAGGAAAGCTCAATGATTGGCATGGCATGGATGTGAAAGTGGAACCCTCAAAATGCTAAGGACAATGGATTGGCTCAAGCTCAAAAGCTCAAGACTCTTCATTTTATATTTTAGTGATCCAAGATCACATTGAGTCCATAGGAAAAGCCAATACTATTAAGGAGGGATGAGGTGTTGCTTAATGAGCCTCTTGCTTCATATGCTTAGTGATACGCTCCAAAACCCACAACTACTTTCCCATATCCACATATGACCAAAACTCTAAGCCAAACTCGGTCCTACCGATTCTTCCTATCCGGCGCCACCGAGTTTCACTTGTCATTAGCCACTGCCAAACCCTAGCAATTCGGTTCTACCGATAAGGATCTCGGTCCCACCGAGATGGGGTTGCAAACTCTCTGTTTCCCTTTCGTAACTTTTCGGTTCCACCGAAAGAGCGAATCGGTCCCACCGAGATTGCAATGTTTCGGTCTCAGCGAAAGAGCAAATCGGTCCCACCGAGTTTGCCTGACCAACTCTCTGGTTAGCTAATTACCAAATTCGGTCTCACCGAGTTTGTGTAATCGGTCTCACCGAGATTACGTTATGCCCAAACCCTAACCGAATCGGTCCTACCGAGTTGCATGTCAGTCCCACCGAAATTCCTAACGGTCACTAGGTTTACTATTTCGGTCAGACCGAGTTTTCTGATTCGGTCCCACCGAGATTGGTAAATTGTGTGTAACGGTTGGATTTTGTGTGGAGGCTATATATACCCCTCCACCTCTTTCTCATTTAGTGAGAGAGCCATCAGAACACACACATCATTCCAACTCATATGTTCTGAGAAAGAACCACCTACTCATGTGTTGAGACCAAGACATTCCATTCCTACCATATGAATCTTGATCTCTAGCCTTCCCAAGTTGCTTTCCACTCAAATCTTCTTTCCACCAAATCCAAATCCTATGAGAGAGAGTTGAGTGTTGGGGAGACTATCATTTGAAGCACAAGAGCAAGGAGTTCATTACCTACACACCATTTGTTACTTCTTGGAGAGTGGTGTCTCCTAGATTGGCTAGGTGTCACTTGGGAGCCTCCGACAAGATTGTGGAGTTGAACCAAGGAGTTTGTAAGGGCAAGGAGATCGCCTACTTCGTGAAGATCTACCGCTAGTGAGGCAAGTCCTTGTGGGCGATGGCCATGGTGGGATAGACAAGGTTGCTTCTTCGTGGACCCTTTGTGGGTGGTTGCTTCTTCGTGGACCCTTCGTGGGTGGAGCCCTGTCGTGGACTCGCGCAACCGTTAGCCCTTGGGTGGAGCCCTGTGTGGACTCGCGCAACCGTTACCCTTTGTTGGGTTGAAGTCTCCATCAACGTGGATGTAGGATAGCACCACCTATCCGAACCACGGGAAAAACATTCGTGTCTCCAATAGCGTTTGAACTCTCCAAACCCTTCCCTTTACATTCTCGCAAGTTGCATGCTTTACTTTCCGCTGCCCATAAACTCTTTGCATGCTTGCTTGAATTGTGTGATGATTTCTTGACTTGTCCTAGAATAGCTAAAATCTGCCAAGAACTAAAATTGGGAAAAGGTTAAGTTTTTATTTGGTCAAGTAGTCTAATCACCCCCCCTCTAGACATACTTTCGATCCTACAATAGGGCCGCTCTGTACTTCGACCATGATGGCCACGGTATGCTCCTCGGTACGTAGGGAGCGTTCTATGTTTCCATTGATTGTAATGACGCCATGTGGGTCGGGCATCCTGAGCTTTAGAAAAGCGTAGTGCGGGACCGCATTAAAACTGGTGAAAGTGGTTCGTCCGAGCAGTGCGTGATATCCACTGAAGAAGGGGACGATATCGAAGATCAAGTCTTCGCTTCAGAAGTTGTCTGGCGAACTGAAGACGACTTCCAATGTTATTGAGCCCATGCAGCGGGCCTCTACACCAGGTATTACTCCTTTAAAGGTAGTTTTAGTGGGCTTGATTCTTGACGGATCAATGCCCATTTTGCAGACAGTGTCCTGATAGAGCATGTTGAGACTGCCGCCGCCGTCCATGAGGACTCACGTAAGGTGGAATCCGTCGATGATTGGATCAAGGACCAGAGCTGCCGAACCTCCATGATGAATACCGGGTTTAGAGCCGCTGAATCCAGCATTGACCGCTGGGTCTTCGGTACTTTCATTATTGATTTGACGCTTGTGCTTGTTGCATCATGGTTTGCCATTGCCGTCCCTGGCTTCAGAGGTGCCGGGGTCGCTGGTGCTATTGCTTCTTCGGGCTAGCCAGCTGTCTTCTCCCACGCAAAAGTGGGTCATGAGTGCAGTAAGGGATGCGATGGACTTCAGCTTTTCTTGGCCGAGGTGTCAGGCGAGCCATTCGTCGCGGACGCTGTGTTTGAAGGCCGTGAGGGCTTTGGCGTCTGGACCATCAACAATTTGGTTCTTTTTAATTAATAACCTTGTCCAGAGTTTCCGGGCTGACTCTCCGGGTTGCTGGACTATGTGACTAAGGTCATCAGCTTCCAGGGGCCATACATAGGTACCTTGGAAGTTGTCTCTAAAGGCATCTTCCAAATCTTCCCACCTGCCAATAGATTTTTCTGGGAGGCTGTTTAACCAGGGTCGTGCGGGTCCCTTAAGTTTCAAGGGGAGATATTTGATGGCATGTAGGTCGTCACCGCGAGCCATGTATATGTGGATAAGAAAATCTTCAATCCATACTGCAAGCTCCGTTGTGTCGTCGTATGAGTCGATGTTCACAGGTTTAAATCGTTTTGGGAAATGGTGCTCCATTACCTAATAGGTGAAGCATAGGGGGTGTGCGCTGCCCCTATATCGGGCAATGTCGCGACGCAGTGCAGATGAAATCTGTATGCGATTTTTGGGCCGAGTGAGGTTGTGCTTGTCGCGCCAGTTCTGACGGCCGTCCTCTCGCGCTGGGGCACATCCCCTTGATCCATAGATTGATCTGGTTCGACCGGCTCTATTGTCTAGGTCCTGTCGTAGGTCGTAGGTGTATCCCGGAGCCGCCGTTCCCCTGCCTTTACCGTGAGGTGGTGCAGGTTGGTGTTCGGCTTGTGTTGCCGCTCTGTCCCAGCCACGCGGTGGTCAGTTACGTCTGTCAGTAGTGCCACACGTTGGCGGTATGGGCTCGAGGGCCTCATCGTCGAATTGGGTTAGCAGCTTGCGCTTCGGGTAGATCTTTGTTGGGCGTTCGAGGACGTATTCCTTGGCTGTCAAGATGTTATTCCATCTGTTGTTGAGTAAGTCCTGATCAGCTTGAAGCTGCTGCTGCTTCTTTTTCAGGTTTCTTGCAGTGGCGATTTTCCGGCGCTTAAAGTGCTCTTGTTCGAGGGGTTCCTCTGGTACGATGAACTCTTCGTCACCGAGGCTCACATCTTCTTTGGAGGTCGGTAGGTAGTTACTATCCGCCGAGCCCTCGTTCTCAACAGGATCATCGGGGTTTACCTGCCCATCCTCCCAATCACCCTGTTCGGATGTTGGCTCTACAGGGGCTTCAGGGTCTTCGGCATTATCCGGAGCATTATTGTCTTTGGTGCCGGTATTGCTGTCTTTGTCGTGATGCGATTTTGAGCGGCGCCGCTTACATCGACGCTTCGAAGGGGCTTCGGTAGGCTTGCCCTCAACCGAATCCTCTTGGTCGTCGTTGCCATCCTCCTTGGGTATGTCCACCATGTACACGTCGTATGTGCAGGTGGTCCTCCATCGTTCGGTAAATGGTGGGTTTTGGCCTTGTTCGTCTTCGGCATCGTCGTCCATACCGTCGATGTCTTCAGAGGCGTAGTCCAGCATGTCGGTTAGATCTTCAACAGTGGCTGTGAAGTGGGTGGTGGGTGGGACATAAAATTCCCTGCTCTCAGCCCCTAGTCTGGGCTGGGCATAATTCAGAAGCAATCCTTTTGTAATGGCAGGTGATTGCATTAAGTCTAGAGCCTCGTTTAAGGGAGAGGGTTGGACAGAGAACCAAGAGTCCATGGGGCTGTCCGGAGTTGGAGCCTCCTGGCGGGGCCCGCTTGACATGAACCTCGAGAGTTCGGACTTAGGGTCCGGCGGGGTATCCGGTGCTGACTGACAAGGGGAGTTCGGTTCGTCTTCGGGTTAGCCGATGACACCGTCCCCTCCGGATCTCCGGTAACAAGTTCCATAACCGCAGAGAGTTCGGCAAGCTCTAAACTCCCATCTTCGGACCTAACAGCCTGCTCCGGATCCAAGGCCAGAGCGGCGATCGGGGTCGTGAACCCTTCGAAGATCAAATCTCCTCGGATATAGGTGACATAGTTTAGGTTCCCGAAACCTATCGGATGGCCAATCGAGCTGCCACGCAGCGCGAAGCCACCGAATATGAAAATTTGTCCCGGGGGGAAAATCTCCCCCGAAACAGCATCATTGTGTATGATCAAATGAACCATCGAATCCTTTGTCGACAGCATAGAGGAACTCTCAATGAAAGCACCAATGTCGGTGTCAAACCCGGCAGATCTCGTGTAGGGTGTCCCGAACTGTGCATCTAAGGATGGATGGTAACAGGAGGCAGGTGATAGAGGCAAAGGTGTCCCATCTTTCAATGAGATGGTGGCTATCGTTTTGGAGGAAGTCGACTTTGACGGTCCAACTACGAACGTGCGAGGACGTCGCGCCTTAGCAATCGCTAAACCAACTCCGAGAGGTTACTGACCACGCCGAAGCACGATCAACCTGACCACGAAGGTCTATTTCCTGCAGGCAAACGAAGAACAAGCAAGAAACTCAGATTGCAATCTGGATATTGGGAATATAAGAGGAAAGCTTTATTGATCAAAGGTGGGGTTCTGTGACGACTTGGTCTGGCCGTTGGACACAAACGAAGTACGCGAAGTTGCAGCTATGGCGAACTTTTAATCTAAACAAAACCCAAAGTCTAAACGATGCCCTAAGGGATGTATATATGGAGGAATAGGGGGGAATTTCGTGGCCCTTGGAGGAGGGGTCCGAAATCAACCCTAACTCTTGTTTCCCCGCACATACGGACTCTAAAAACAGCCTATACTTAAGTATTTCGAAAATACATGGGCCTGGCCCAATAATAAGGTGACGCAACACCTAGAATAGCCTCTGGACGAAATTTATGAAGTGGCATCTTGTATATTTCATCCAGGGCTTCATGCACTCCTTATGGTGGCTTCAAAGTCCTGAAATCATCACTTATAACTCCATTCTTGATCCCCTTGCGCATGCCATCATCTCCATGCTTGGTCTTGCTCCAGTGTTCATCCCTCTTATCCGTGCCAGGCCCTTCATTTGTAAGCAAAACAAATGTATCTAGTTTAGGCAGCATCATATTCTCATGAACATTAGAATCATTACCAAGAAACGAAATTACTTGATAATTTAATTGGCGTGCGTGAGCTCTAGTAATTGGTCCAGTATGTATAGCAGCAGTGGTTGTGGGTGTAACAATGGTATTGATGTCCTCATCATCCTCCCCTTCTTGAAATGAAGTCGTCCTCAACGAAAGCTCATCTTCCTCACCCAAATAAGGCTTCAAATCTGCAATGTTAAAAGTGGGACTAACCCCAAAATCTGCAGGCAGCTCAAGTTTTTATGCATTATCATTTATTTTATCCAACACCTTAAAAGGACCATCAGCACGTGGCACTAGCTTTGATTTGCACAAATTAGGAAATCTATCCTTACGCAAATGTAACCAAACAAGATCTCCAGGTGCAAACACAACAAGTTTTCTACCCTTATCTCCAGCAAGTTTATATTTAGCATTCATACACTCAATGTTTTTCTTAGTTAACTCATGCATTTTTAAAATCAATTCAGCATGTTCTTTAGCATCAAAATTAAGCTTCTCCGAAGATGGAAGAGGCAACAAATCAATAGGTACACGAGGTAGGAAACCATACACAATTTCAAAAGGGCACATCTTAGTAGTAGAATGCAATGAATGATTATAAGCAAATTCAATATGAGGCAAGCATTCTTCCCACATTTTCTTATTATTCTTCAAAACAGCCCTAAGCATAGTAGACAATGTTCTATTGACTACTTCAATTTGTCCATCAGTTTGGGGGTGACAAGTAGTACTAAAAAGTAGTTTAGACCCCAATTTAGCCCATAAACATCTCCAAAAGTGGCTAAGAAATTTAGTATCACGATCTGAAACAATAGTATTTGGCACACCATGCAAGCGAATAATTTCACGAAAGAACAAATCAGCAACATTAACAGCATCATCGCTTTTATGACATGGTATAAAGTGTACCATTTTCGAGAACCTATCCATGACAACAAATATGCTATCCCTCCCCTTCTTTGTTCGAGGTAAACCTAAAACAAAGTCCATAGATATATCCTCCCAAGGAACACTAGGTACAGGCAAAGGCATATATAAACCATGAGGATTGAGTCGTGACTTAGCTTTTTGACATGTAGTGCAGCGAGCAACAAAACGCTCAACATCCCGTCTCATCTTTGGCCAAAAGAAATGTGTAGCAAGTACGTCCTCCGTCTTCTTCACGCTAAAGTGTCCCATTAGTCGTCCTCCATGCGCCTCCTGCAACAACAAAAGACGAATAGAGCTAGCTGGAATGCATAGCTTGTTAGCACGGAACACAAATCCATCATTAACGACGAACTTGTTCCACGTTCTTCCTTCTTTACAATTCTGCATTACATCTTTAAAATCAGCATCAAGCACATATTGATCTTTCATGGTCTCCAAACCAAATATTTTGAAGTCAAGTTGTGAAAGCATAGCATAGCGACGAGACAATGCATCAACAATAACATTTTCTTTACCCTTCTTGTGCTTAATAACATAAAGGAAAGTCTCAATGAATTCAACCCATTTAGCATGTCTACGATTCAGTTTAGCTTGACATTTAATATGTTTCAAAGATTCATGATGAGAATGTATAGCAAATTCTTTGGGCCATAAATAATGTTGCCATGTCTCTAAAGTTCGAACAAGAGCATATAATTCTTTATCATAAGTAGAATAATTCAGACTAGGCCCACTCAATTTTTCAGAAAAGTATGCAACAGGTTTGCCATCTTGTAATAAGACACCTCCTAATCCAATTCCACTAGCATCACATTCAAGCTCAAAAGTCTTATTAAAATCAGGAAGTTGGAGTAAAGGAGCACATGTCAACTTATCTTTCAATACTGTGAAGGCTTCTTCCTGTGCGGTACTCCATACAAAAGGCACATCCTTCTTTGTAAGCTTGTTGAGAGGTGCAGCAATGGTGCTAAAATCTCTCACAAAACACCTATAGAAACCAGTGAGGCCAAGGAAACTCCTCACTTGTGTGACCGTTTTGGACTGAGGCCAACTCTCAATAGCTTCAATCTTGGCTTAATCAACTTCAATTCCCTGTGGAGTAACAACATAGCCAAGAAAAGATAGTCGGTCGGTGCAAAAGGTGCACTTTACAAGGTTACCAAACAAACGTGCATCACGTAGAGCAATAAAAACTGCACGTAAATGTTCCAAATGTTCCTCCAAAGATTTACTAAAAATCAGTATATCATCAAAATAGACTACCACAAATCGTCCAATGAAAGCACGTAAAACTTCGTTCATTAACCTCATGAAAGTACTAGGTGCATTAGTTAACCCAAAAGGCATGACTAACCACTCATATAATCCAAACTTAGTTTTAAATGCTGTTTTCCATTCATCACCCAATTTCATATGAATTTGATGGTATCCACTACGCAAATCAACTTTGGAGAATATTGTAGAGCCACTCAATTCATCAAACATGTCGTCTAGCCTAAGAATAGGATGATGATAATGAATAGTAATATTATTAATGCCTCTACAATCAACACACATACGTGACGTACCATCCTTTTTCGGCACTAAAATGATAGGAACAACACAAGGACTAAGCGATTCGCGTATGTAACATTTGTCGAGCAGCTCCTGTACTTGACGCATAATCTCCTTCGTCTCCTCTGGATTGGCACGGTATGGTGCACGGTTGGGTAATGACGCACCGGGAATTAAGTCAATTTGATGCTCAATCCCTCGAATAGGTGGTAATCCCCGTGGCACGTCTTGTGGAAAGACGTCAGCGAACTCCTGCAAAATGTTATTGACAGCAGGAGGCAAAGAGGAAGGCACGTCCTCAAATGAAAATAATGCCTCTTTGCACACAAAAGCATAGCAAACAGATTTGCTAAAATCTAGATCTTCAATATCAGATTTGGTGGCAAGTAAACATGCACTTTTCAATTTAATTTGAGAAGCAACACTAGATGGTTTATTATTAGGCTTCATTTGTTGCTCAAATTCTTTTGCCACAATCTGATTTTCACTCTTATTTTGCTCCTGTTTTGCTTTACTTGCTCTATTAATATCATCTTTCAAAATGGAATCAGGAGTCATAGGAAGCAAAGTAATATTTTTATCCTTATGAACAAGAGTATACCGATTGTTTCTACCATGGTGTACAATTTTTTTAATCAAATTGCCATGGTCTACCAAGTAATAAGGAACATGCTTGCATGGGTATCACATCACAATCAACATAATCAGCATATGTAGAGATACTAAAATGCACACGAACAGTACGTGTTACCTTAATCTTTCCGCTATTGTTGAAGCATTGGATGTAGTAAGGATGTGGACGTGGTCTTGTGGTGAGAGATATCTTCTCCACCATCTCCATGCTAGCCAAGTTGTCGCAGCTCCCTCCATCTATGATGACGCGAACAAAATGTTCCTTCACAACTCCCTTTGTATGGAACAAATTATGCCTCTGGTTTTGCTCAGCTTGTGTAACCTGCACACTCAAAACACGTTGAGCAACTAAACATTTATACCTGTCACCATCTTTAGGAGCCATGTATTGCGTCTCATGATCAGAATCATCTCCACCGTGTTCTTCAAGTGTAATAAGAGCCAAAGTCTCATCATCATAGTCACTAGCGGACTCATACCCACCATCCTCAGTAACAATCATCTCACACTGAGATTTCCATTCTCTCGCAAAATGGCCTCTTCCCTTACAACGACGATAAATAATATGACTTGTGTGCCCTGTTGATGCCATGGAAGAAGAAGCACTCTGTGCAGGCCCAGCAGGTGTGCTCTTGGCAGATAGTGGTGGTTGTGCTTGCTTTCTTGTATCACGGCTGGAGGTGGCACCTGATGGAGGTGCTGCTGCAGTGGAAATAGAGGATGCACGTGGTGTCCATGATGAAGATTGACCTGCAGAAAAGTTAGTTCACGCCAATGCCTGTCGATCCTGCACTTCACGTTCAGCTTTACAAGCAAGATGGAATAAACGAGTGATATTAGTATACTCCTTATACTCTAGAATGGCCTGAATGTCTCTATTTAAGCCACCCATAAAACGTGCAAGCATAGCTTCATTCTCCTCAACAATACCACATCTAATCATGCCAGTTTGTAATTCCTGATAATATTCTTCTATAGAATTTTTTCCTTGTCTTAGACGCTGCAGTTTTTGAAGTAATTCACGTTGATAATATGGTGGAACCCAACGAGTACGCATAGCAGTTTTCAAACCAGCCCAAGTAGCTGGAATAGGATATAATCTACACTGTTCAGACCACCAAACACATGCAAAGCTAGTGAAAGCACAAACAGTAGCAGGAACACATCTCTCCTTAGGATATTGTAAACATGTAAATCGTTGTTCAGTTTCTAACTCCCAAGTAAGATATATATCAGGAACATATCTACCCTCAAATGGTGGAATGTTCAATTATAGTTTAGGGAGATGGTCATGATCACGTACCTGGGGTGGTTGTCCAGCCCTACCATTGCGATGATATGCATGAGGATGACCTGGTGGCGGTGGTGCTGGTGGTTGCACGTAGTTCTGATTTTGATCAACCTCATCCTTGTAATGGTCCTCCACCTCTGCAGTAGTAGCAGGAGCTACAGAAGCATCAACAGCGGCACCAGAATTTTAACCAGGCTCAAGGGGACTGTGCAGTGCCCGTCCCACTTGATTTGGAAGGCGATGTTGTTGTTGTTGTTGTTGTTGTTGTTGTTATTGTTGTAGAGGTGCATTAGGTGCAGCCGGTGGTGGTGGTGGTGGAAGACGCGCGGGAAATTCATTAAACTTGTTATCGAGCTTTGTTTCGAACGTCTTCTCCATGCCATCTATCTTCTCCATGGCCTCTTCGAATCTGTTTAGCACATCTTGCACCTGTCCACTCATCATTTGCTGAAATTTATCATGTAGCTCTTTGTTTGTCATGTTCTCCCAATCTGTCACATCTGCTTGTGATCCTGCCATGGTTAGCAGAAATAGAAACACACAAGAATATGATCCTACAGACTACTAGGAAGTGGTGGTGGTGGTGGTGGTGTATCACAAATCTGGCAAGCGAATCTCAAATTCTTACCAGTTCTTACCCAACAGCAGGTGGTGATCGGCAACCGTTGTAATCAAAACTCTGAAAGATTGGATAGAGCGATTGCTAGGTGGTGTCAAATGCATGATGTAGATGTATGTGGAGTTGGGAAGGCTTATGATATGGTAGCAAAAATGTCAGCAATAATCAATTCAGAGATGTGAAGTTGAATAAACGCTTAACGACGGTATTGTGCTGGTCCTAGGCTAGACCGTGCTAGAGACGCAAGCCTAGAACACTAACAAAATCACAGTGTTGCACGTAGACAAGGGAAAAGCACACTCTGGAACTTTTTTTCGCTCCGTTTTTTTGCGCTCCTTTTTTTGTGCTCCTCTTTTTTTTGCGAAAAAACACTACAATGGCGAGTGTCTCAAAACTCTTCCCTCCTAAAACTGACAGGATGGGCACGAAATTTTTTTTTAGTTTTTTTCGGAAAACAGGGCAGCGACGACGAAAAAGTGCGACAAAAAATCACTATGATGCCACGTGGCTCAAAAGACTCAGAAAAACCTAAAAATAGGATAGGGAAAAATATTTTTCATCGCCGAAATTTTGGCCTAAAAACTGCCCGGGGGTCTCGAAAACAAACCTAATATGAAAATAACTCGGATTGGTGGTGGACAGGCAGATGTATATGTGGACTCGGATTGGTGGTGGACAGGCAGATGTATATGTGGACTCGGATTGGTGGTGGACAGGCGGATGTATATGGCAGCGGTAAGGAATATGTTGGTGTGGTTGTATGTGGTTGGAACGATGACGATGGTGCGGCGACGGCGTGACAACTTGTGAACAGAACATGAAACTCTAAAGGAAACTAGTCGCTAAGACCAGCAACTAGACACGACGATGCAACCGCAAATTCAACAATGCAAAACCCTAAAAAGATTATGCAAAGGCTCAGATCGGTTCGGATATGATGACCTAACCCTAAATTTTTTTTGGCTTTTTCGTGGACTGTAGATATGAAGAACAGACTCGATCTAAACTATGAAAAACTATAAAATCTCACCGAGCAACCTGGAAATCTGATACCACTTGATAGAGGCAAAGGTGTCTCGTCTTTCGATGAGATGGTGGCTATCGTTGTGGAGGAAGTCGACTTTGACGATCCGACAACGAACGGGTGAGGGCGTCGCGCCTTAGCAATCGCTAAACCAACTCCGAGAGGTTATTGACCACACAGGAGCACGATCAACCTGACCACGAAGGTCTATTTCCTGCAGGCAAACGAAGAACAAGCAAGAAACTAAGATTGCAATCTGGATATTGCGAATATAAGAGGAATGCTTTATTGATCAAAGGTGGGGTTCTGTGACGTCTTGGTCTGGTCGTTGCACACAAACTAAGTACGCGAAGTTGCAGCTATGGCGAACTTTTAATCTAAACAAAACCCAAAGTCTAAACGATGCCCTATGGGCTGTATATATGGAGGAAGAGGGGGGAATTTTGTGGCCCTTAGAGGAGGGGTCCGAAATCAACCCTAACTCTTGTTTCCCCACACATACGGACTCTAAAAACAGCGTATACTTAAGTATTTCAAAAATACATTGGGCCTGGCCCAATAATAAGGTGACGCAGCACCTAGAATAGCCTCTGGACGAAATTTATGAAGTGGCATCTTGTATATTTCGTCCAAGGCTTCATGCACTCCTTATGGTGGCTTCAAAGTCCTAGAATCATCACTTGTAACTCCGTTCTTGATCCCCTTGCGCATGCCATCATCTCCATGCTTGGTCTTGCTCCAGTGTTTATCCCTCTTATTCGTGCCAGGCCCTTCATTTGTAAGCAAAACAAATGTATCCAATTTAGGCAGCATCATATTCTCATGAACATTAGAATCATTACCAAGAAACGAAAGTACCTGATAATTTAATTGGTGTGCGCGAGCTCTAGTAATTGGTCCAGTATGTATAGCAGCAGGGGATGTGGGTGTAACAATGGTATTGATGTCCTCATCAGCAAGGGATATGATGTTTACCCAGGTTTGGGCCCTCTTAATGGATATAATACCCTACTTCCTGCTTGATTGACTTTGATGAGTATAGGGGTTACAAGAGTTGATCTACCTCGAGATCATAATGGCTAAACCCTAGATGTCTAGCCTGTATGATTATGATTGCCTCTCCAACTAAACCCTCCGCTTTATATGGACACCGAAGGGGGCTAGGGTTATACAGAGTCGGTTTACGGAGAAAGGAATTGCCATACCCGAACGCCAAGCTTGCCTTCCATGCAAAGGAGAGTCCCATCCGGACACAGGGGGAAGCCTTCTATCTTGTATCTTCACGGCCCACCAGTCCAGCCCACATCACATAACCTGGACGCCCGGGGACCCCCTAATCCAGGACTCCCTCACACGCCAAATCGAGCAACCAGCATCACTAACTTCTTCCTCTTGTACGGGGCCGAGGCTGTCATCCCAACTGACATCTAGTTCGACTCGCCTCGCATCACCATGTACACGGAGGCAGAAGCCAAGGAGGCGCGAGAAGACAGTGTCGATCTGCTAGAAGAGGCCCGGCTACTAGCACTCACCCGGTCCGCCATCTACCAGTAGAGCCTATGCAGCTACCACAATAAGAAGGTCAAGCCGCGTGCTTTCCCGGGGGGCGACCTTGTCCTCCGGTTGATCCAACGGACAGCCGGCCAGTACAAGCTCTCAGCTCCTTGGGAGGGGCCTTTCATCATCAGCAAGGCCCTGGGCAATGACTCCTACTACCTCATCAATGCACAAAATCCCAGGGCTCGCAAGGGTGACAATGCCGGCTAAGAGACGGAGCGTCCATGGAACACGAATCTTCTCCGTCCATTTTATAGTTGATGGAGTGTATGTACCACGCTACCTTTTGTACTAGCAAAGACAACAGGTCCCCCGAAGCTGATAGAGGCTAAGGTGTCCCGATGTTTCGATGAGATGGTGGCTATCGTTTTCTGTGGGAGTCGACCTTGACGATCCGACTACGAACGTGCGAGACGTCGCGCCTTAGCAATCACTAAACCAACTTTCGAGGGTTATTGACCACGCCGGAGCACGATCAACCTGACCACGAGGGTCTGTTTCCTGCGAGCAAACGAAGAACAAGCAAGAAACTGAGATTGCAATCGGGATATTGCGAATATAAGATGAAAGCTTTATTGATCAAGGTGGGGTTCTGTGACGTCTTGGTCTGGTCGTTGGACACAAACGAAGTACGCGAAGTTGCAGCTATGGCAAACTTTTAATCTAAACAAAACCCAAAGTCTAAACGACGCCCTAAGGGCTGTATATATGGAGGAAGAGGGGGGAATTTCGTGGCCCTTGAGGGTGGGGACCAAGTATCAACAGCAGCACCAGCAGTTTGGCCCGACTGAAGAGGGACACGGCTCGCTCGGCAGAGGGCTGTTTCCCGACGTGGAGGTAGTCGGTGTTGTTGCTGTTGTTGCAGAGGTGCGGCAGGAGCAGCCGGTGGTGGTGGTGGAAAACGCGAAAGCAATTCAGCAAACTTGTTATCGAGCTTTGTTTCAAACGTCTTCTCCATGCCATCTATCTTCTCCATGGCCTCTTCAAATCTGTTTATCACATCTTGCACCTGTCCATTCATCATTTGCTGAAACGTATCATGAAGCTCCTTGTTCGTCAAGTTCTCCCAGTCAGTCTCGTCGGCTTGTGATCCTGGCATGGTTAGCAGCAATAGAAACACACAAGAATATGATCCTACAGACTACTAACAAGTGGTGGTGGTGGCGGGTGTCACAAATCCGTCAAGCAAATCTCAAATTCTTACCAGTTCTTACCCAGCAGCAGGCGGTGATCGGCAACCGTTGTAGTCAAAAACTCTCAAAAGC
Organism: Triticum urartu; assembly: GCF_003073215.2. Lineage (NCBI taxonomy): Eukaryota > Viridiplantae > Streptophyta > Magnoliopsida > Poales > Poaceae > Triticum > Triticum urartu. The sequence goes on along the minus strand of NC_053027.1, from coordinate 250,851,117 downwards.
TTGGATAGAGCGATTGCCAGGGAGAGTCAAACGCACGACGTAGATGTATGTGGAGCTGGGAAAGCTTAAAGTATGGTAGCAAAAAGGGTCAGCAATAATCAATTCAGAGATGCAAAGTTGAATAAACGCTCAACGACGGTACTGTGCTGGTCCTAGGCTAGACCGTGCTAGAGACGCGAGCCTAGAACACTAACAAAATCACGGCGCTGCACGTAAATAAGGGAAAAGCACACTCTGGAACTTTTTTTCGCTCTTTTTTTTGCGCTCCTTTTTTTTGCGCTCCTCTTTTTTTTGCGAAAAATCACTATAATGGCGAGTGTCTCAAAACTCTTCCCTCGTCAAACTGATAGGATGGGCACAAAATTTTTTTTCACTTTTTTTTCGGAAATCAGGGCAGCGACGACGAAAAAGTGCGACAAAAAATCACTATGATGGCACGTGGCTCAAAAGACTCAGAAAAGCCTAAAAATAGGATAGGGAAGAAAAATTTTGCCCGTGAAAATTTTGTCCTAAAAACTGCCCGGGGGTCTCCAGACTCTTTTTTTTCCGAGACCTACGCAGGCAAGGAAACACGACTCGGAATTTAGATTGATCTCAAGAACAAACCTAATATGAGAAGAACTCGGATTGGTGGTGGATATATGGTTGTGGTATATGGCAGCAGTGGTGGTATATGGTAGCGGTGGTGGTATATGGATAGAGATTGGTGGTGGTATATGGATACGGATTGGTAGTGGTATATGGATATGGATTCAGAGCGGTGGCGGATAAGCAAAAGTGGTAGATGGGCGATGATGATGGCACGGCGGCGGCGTGACAACTTATGACCAGAACTCGAAACTCTAAAAGACTAGACTCTAAGACCAGCAACTTGACACGACGATGCAACCGCAAATTCAACAAAGTAAAAACCCTAACAAGATTATGCAAAGGCTCAGATTGGTTCGGATATGATGAACTAACCCTAATTTTTTTGTGTGGCTTTTTTTCGTGGACTGTAGGTATGAAGAACAGACTCGATCTAATCTACGAAAAACTGTAAAAATCTCACCGAGCAACCTGGAAATCTGATACCACTTGATAGAGGCTAAGGTGTCCCGATGTTTCGATGAGATGGTGGCTATCGTTTTCTGTGGGAGTCGACCTTGACGATCCGACTATGAACGTGCGAGACGTCGCGCCTTAGCAATCGCTAAACTAACTTCCGAGGGTTATTGACCACGCCGGAGCACGATCAACCTGACCACGAGGGTCTGTTTCCTGCGAGCAAACGAAGAACAAGCAAGAAACTGAGATTGCAATCGGGATATTGCGAATATAAGATGAAAGCTTTATTGATCAAGGTGGGGTTCTGTGACGTCTTGGTATGGTCGTTGGACACAAACGAAGTACGCGAAGTTGCAGCTATGGCGAACTTTTAATCTAAACAAAACCCAAAGTCTAAACGACGCCCTAAGGGCTGTATATATGGAGGAAGAGGGGGAATTTCGTGGCCCTTGAGGGTGGGGTCCGAAACCAACCCTAACTCTTGTTTCCCCACACATACGGACTCTAAAAATAGCCTATACTTAAGTATGTCGAAATTACATGGGCCTGGCCCATTAATAAGGTGACGCAGCACCTAGAATAGCCTATGGACGAATATTATGAAGTGGCATCTTGTATATTTCGTCCAAGGCTTCATGCACTCCTTATGGCGGCTTCAAAGTCCTGAAATCATCACTTGTAACTCCGTTCTTGATCCCCTTGCGCATGCCATCAACTCCATGCGTGTTCTTGCTCCAATGTTCATCCTTCTCCAAGCTAGGCCCTTCATTTGTAAGCAAAACAAATGTATCCAATTTAGGCAGCATCATAATCTCATGAACATTAAAATCATTACCAAGAAACGAAAGTACCTGGTAATTTAATTGGCGTGCGCGAGTTCTAGTAATTGGTCCAGTATATGTAACAGTAGGGGCTGTGGGTGTAACAATGGTATTGATGTCCTCATCAGAAGCACACTCAGGGGCTACCTTTTTATCTATATGATGAGCTTTGCCTATGATTGTGTTCTTTCATTCTTTCGCCCTCTCCGGGTTCGGTCAGCCGGCTCGGGGGCTCGCCTCCTTGACTAAGTTGGCACCATCCGAAGTCGGCTAAGTGGTGTGCCGACGCTAGGGCCATCTCTTCGCCTTAGATGTAGCTCGCAGCACGACTGTCCGGCTGGCAAGAGCTAAAGGCCAGAAACGCTGTCCACACAAAAAATGACTAAGGAAGAACGCCAATGAATGCCAAGCCGGCTCCTCGCCTCACCCATCCAGCTGCCTAGCAGTCGGCCGGCCAGCTTCTCGCTCGACTAGCTATGCTCTAGGTGGCTGAAATAAGTTGCCTATTCTAAACGGCCAAGTCCCTGACCTGGCGACAGACTGCAGCACAACTATCCGGCTGGCAGGGCGGCACCCAAAGGAAGAGAACAAAAGAAAAGGCCAAATAGAGCTAAGGCAAAACCGAACCAGAACCCGGCAAAAGACACAAGCATGTGGGAAATAAATTATTTACATCGCAAAAGGCCCAAGGCCAGCGTTCAACAGAGTTTGAAATACACCCACAACGGGTGGAACTGTGCATAATTAACTTGTTTGTTTGAGCACAAGACAGAAAAACTTAAAAGATAACTAGGACAGAGGTGCGAAAGGCAGCTCAGACAAGTCAACGGTGGTTGTAGCATCGACTGGTGGGGTGTCCGACTGACGGGTCTCAGCCTGGTCGGCGTCGGCGTCGGCCGACGTGGTCTCCCGTGGCTCACTAGCTGAGGCCCGGTCGGGCTGAGTCTGGCTGGTCGCTCCGCCGTCCGGTGTGACATCCTCACCCTCCTCGTCCTCGCTCTCCTCGCCCTTGTCGCTGGAGCGATCTCCTCCGCCGAGTCCTCCCCCTCGTTTGGGTCCAACCCGAACCAAGAGGGCGACACCTCAGTGCTGTCTTCCACCCGCACCGGGATGAAGACGCCGACTTCGGCATAGTCGGTAAGGGCGGCCGTGCGCTTGATGATCACATCACACTCCGCCTCCAGCTCCAGCCCGGCTTCCTGGCGGAAAGTGGCTAGCTGGGCCAAGCGCACGCCTGGGTACCATGCCTTGACAAACTCCAGCACCGCTCAGGCCTGGCGCCCACCCATCCCGCGGCACCTTTCCAGGCCTCAAGCCATTCGGCTGCCACCTCCAACCATTCGGCGGTCTGACTGGGTGTCCGGGGCACTTGCGTGTCCAGCCATAGCCCCGCCAGAGCGCCGCCAGAGCCTGCGACCCGACTCACTGAAGTCGGCTGAGTAGGAAGTGCCATGCCTCAAGGCGCATCGGGACGGCCAAGAGCTGCTCGCCCAGAGGCCGGGGCTGGTTCTGCGGAATGTCCGCGCCCATCCTCCGCTGATTGCACCGCGCCTCGATTGCCTGGCAGATGGCAATGGAGCGACTGGGGAAATACTCTGTCCAAAAGAAGACTGAAGATTCAGAAGTCGGCCTCCTGCAGCAGCCAGCAACTAAGAAACGAAGGAAGAAAGGACTTACCTTCGAGCATATCCTCGATCACCTCGTAGCCATCCGACAGCAGCTTCTCCCTGTCAGCCTAGTCCGAGCACTGAGTATCGAACTCGGCCTTGAGGAGCGCCTCCCCGTCCTTCAGCTACCAAACCTGCTCCTTGTGCTATCCCGCCTGGTCTGCCAGCTCCTTCTCAAACCGGTCGCGCACTGCGGCTGCCTTGCTGCGCTCCTGCTCCTTGGCCTGGAGCTGGCTCTCGAGCTCGCACACGCGTGTCCGCAGTTGGGCGGCGACCTCTACAAAAGCAAGAAAGAAACATCAGCATCGACAAAAGACAAGAAGTTGCCGGAAGATCCGACCCGACTGCTCAGTAGTAGGCTCGAATCTCGGGGGCAAAACCCAACGGGTGCGCTTGTGCGCCCCCATTGAAATATGGCCTACGTACTGCGGCTCTTATTCAGCTCAGCAGTCTTCTTGGTCAGCGCCTGATTTTGGGAGTTGTAGGCAGCCGCACGCAAGTTGTGATAGTCTTGCGATGAGAGCAACACTTCGGCATTTGGAAGCACGCCGTGAAGTACCAATCCGCCTGCTTAGCAGCTGGATTGGAACTCGAGGGCTACACCCTATGGGTGCACTGGCACGCCCCCACCGAAGATCACAAAAATGAAAGACAAGATTGAGAGTGTACCCGGACGGACGTGTGCATCGCCAACATCTTGTTCCTGGCCTTCAAGCGGGTGGCACCGTGGCCGTTGAACTGGTCCAGGACATCCTTCACCGCGACGTTAAGGACGGCCGGGCCTACTCCTGGCTCCCAACCAGCCGGAGCGGAGCTTAAGGCTTCGGTGTCGGCCCCCAACAAGCTCATGGCCCCGGCGCCAGCCGGTCTTCGGGCGGAAACCGTCCGCGATGGGTGCGGGCGCAGGGAGGTGTGTGTCATCACGGCCCGGCTCGCCACCAGCTCGGTGCTGGATGGCGGCACCTCCGGCCCTTTGGGTTGGCTCCCACCCCGCTCGCCAACATTCAGCTCGCGCGGAGCCACTTCCACCTCCGGGACGTTGGGGTCGGCTCCTCCCCACTCCAGGGCCATCTGGTCAGCTCCAACTACTCCTCGACACCCGGCCCTCCACCACCGGCGGCTCCGGTTGTTGCAAGCCGGTGGCCTTCGGAAGGACACTGCATCCGCCTACGCCTTGGCCACAGCATCGGCCTCAGCCCGCTCTATGACTGCTGCCTCAGCCTCCGCCCGAGCTGCGGCGTCCCGCTCCTCCTGCGCCTCCCGTGCGTTCCTCTCCATCGCCTCCCGAAGGGCAGCAGACGGCTCCATGCAGCGGCTATCCTCAGGGCCGCTCGCTACTCCAATCACAGAGGCAGACGGGGCCCGAGACACAGAAAGGGGAGCCCTGCGTGGACACCATCGCGCGCTGCCTCGGACACCATTGCAATAGAAACAATCAAGGGAAGCCCTATTACCGCTTGGCCGCCGCAGCCATTGATTTGGTCTTCTTGGTCAGCCGGCTATCGAACATCACCCCTTCGGCGTAGTGCTTCAACATGCCGGGTGCACCAGTCGGCCGCATCGTCGAGGAGCCGCCTGCCGTCCTGTCGGCGCTTTCGGAGCAGCGTTGTCCATCGTCGTCCTTGTCATTGTCCGGCCAGTCACGGACGTCGCCACCTCCTCCTGCGTAGCCTCCTGTGGTTGCGCCTGTTCCAATGCCGCCTCCCTCGGCAGCGTCATCTTCCCCTCCAACGCGGCCGCCCCCAGCTCGGGGTCACCCACCTCGCTCACCTCCCGGCCCGCCATCCATTGGTGGCCAGGAGCCGGCGCGATAGCTGCCGCCTGGCCGACAAAGCGGTGTGCCGCATTCGGGTGGTCAAGGCGAATGAAGAGCACAACATGAGCAAAATAAGAGGACTAGATACTAACCATAGGCGGCGGGTTGGCACGGCTGTACGGTGGCTTGTCGAGGCTCCTGTCGGTCTCGCTGAGTTGGCTGTTGGAGAAGTAGTTTACATGCCGGACCACGTCGATAGTCGTCAGCTCCTTCGTGGACATCCGGCAGGGGTCACGGCGGCCGCTCATCTCGCATATTAGATGTGGTCGGAATTGGAGGGGCGACACCCGGCAGTAGACGAAGGCGGCCAGTAGGTCGGCCGGCTGGAGCCCCTCAGACTCCGTCATCTCCTGGAGCTGGTCAAGGATGTTGGTGATGGCGGTCGGCAGCGGTTTGGGCTGCTGCCCCTAGTTGAGCCGCGGTTCAGCAGGCGGGCCGGGCACAGAGGCCGGCATGTTGACATAGTCGCGAGTCGGGTGGACGTTGCGGACGTAGAAGTATGACGTCTGCCACAACTTCGCCGACTCGTGCTAGACGGCGGGGGGAAATCAGACCCCGGTGCCGGTGCGCCGCACGGCGATGCAAGCACCGCAATAGGCCGCCTCGCCCTTGGCGGCGGTGCCAAACTTCAAGTAGAAGAACCTGCCCCACAGCTTGAGTGTGGGCAGGACGCCGAGGTAGCCTTCGCCGAAGGTGACTAAGGCGGAGAGGAGGACCACCATGTTGGGCGTGAGGTGGTACGGTTGTATGCAGTAGTAGTCGAGGAAATCGTGGAAGAAGCCGCCCGCCGGCAAGCCGAAGCCACGGAGGAAGTGGCTGCAGAAGACGATGAACTCACCGGCCTGCGGCGCCGGCGAGATCTCCCGCTCGTCCGGGAGGCGCGTCCCCAAGCACGCCTCGTTGGGTATCCACCGTGTCACGTGGAGGAACTCGACGTGCCCGTCGTGGAAGTTCTAGCCATCCCACTTGTCTCGCGCCATGGCTCTCGGTGGCTTAGCGGCGGCACGGCGAGGTCGGGTGACGTCAAGGCTACGGTGGCGCGGAGAAGTCAAGCGACGACAAGCTGCAGCGGTGCTTCGGTGGCGGAGCGGCAGCAAGAAAGCAAGAGTAGTAGAAGAAGCAGAAGAGAGAGGAGAAGGGGGCGCGTGCATTCGGCCGCTCCCCCTCCCCTTACTTATGCCGTAGCGGCGGCGGAGCCGAGCCAACAGATCATGGGGGGAGTGGGGATTAACTGCGCCCACGCCCTGCACGTCCTCGTAAATCCCGCGCCATCATGGTGCATCTTCAATTGTCCCCGGAAGGGCAACCACTCTCCTCTTAGTGGTGGACCCGGGCCTGCGGCAATGTCCCGTCGCGTGCGTGGGCTGGCAGGCCGGCCTGGCCTGCTGGCGACACGTGGCTCGCGAGCAACATGCGGCAGGCGCACCACCCGACGGTCTCAACCCAGCGCCCGTCACGACGATTCGAATTCACCAGGCGGCCAGCCTTGCCTTGGACGACTCTTGCCAGATGGCTTCTCCCAGCCGGACGAAGCAAATACACAAGACCTCTCAGAGTAGGAAACTGCTGAGGCATTCCGGCTTGAGCCACGACACCTCACTAGCTTCGGGGACTACTGTCGGAGGGATTGACCACGGGTAGCCTCATCCACACCCCTTAGCATTTCAAGACATAAGGGCTAGCAAAGACCCTCGCACCTTCCGGACATGTGGCCGGCTCCTTGGGCCGGTTGGCCCAGGCGGCCGGCTCCTAGGAGATGGCACGCTCTTAGAAGGCGGCCTCGGGGGACCGGCTTCTAGCAGACGGCCCCTCCTCCCCTTGGAGTCTGCACCCATTCATTGCGATGAGACGAGGCATGGCTACAGGGCCTCCCCATTCCCTGGATCACGGAGGAGTGTGGCTACAGTGCGGGCTGACCAAGCAATCACTTACCCACTCGGCGCGGCACTGTAGCCATGCGGCGCATGACATGGCCCTCGTCAGCAAGGGCCATGCTCCCACGACGGGCGGTCGGTACGGCCCGCAGACGGTGGGCCCTACATGTCCGTGAGCAACCAGAAGACGGCGCCCCCAAGAAGTCGGCCTCAGGGGTGGGGCGGCTTCTAGCAACCGGCCGTTCCCTCCTCCCAGAGTCCACGCGCCATTACACCGACAAGACGGAGCATGGGCGCAGACTAGGCGGCGGGACTGTAGCCATGCGACTCTCGACAAGGCCTCCGTCATCAAGGGCGAGGCTACGACAAAACGCAATCAGTCTGGCTCGCAGGCGGCGGGCCCTACCTGTCGGTAGGTTTCTCAACAGCCGGCGGAACCCACTAAGCGACGGGCCCTAGCAGCCGGCGGAGAACCCGGCGCCCTGAGACATTGACGTCCGGGTCCTACACCCGGCCGTATTACCATTGTACCCCTGGGGGGTTGGCCTATATAATCCCCCAGGCTCACCCATGCAAAGGGTTCAACACCCACGCCCCTCAAACACATCATAGCTAGGAGAACCAAGAGAGCTAGGCTTGCCCTTCTTCTTCCTCCAGCGATATAGCTCAAGGAGCAAGGTTGTAGCCACCATTTGATCTCAGTCATCATGGGGAGACCCCTCAGAGCAGGACTAGGGGTGTTATCTTCCCGGAGAGCCCCGAACCTGGGTATGTCTTGTACGCAATCGAGCTCTCGCCCATTCCCACTTTTAGGGTCTGACGACGTCCTCTTGACCCCATCCATGATTAGCCACCCCCTGACATGTGTTGCGAGAATACCCCGACACCAGCATTCTCCCTCTTCATGTAAATCTTGTAAAATAAGAGAGAAAAGGCATAAATATTGTACCATAATGTGAAATAATAGCCCATAATGCAATAAATATCAACATAAAAGCATGATGCAAAATGGACGCATCAACTCCACTAAGCTTAGACCTCGCTTGTCCTCTTGTGAAAGCCGAAATTGATAATCATGTTGTCGGTGTCAAAACCGGCGGATCTCGGGTAGGGGGTCCCGAACTGTGCGTCTAGGCCGGATGGTAACAGGAGGCAAGGAACATGATGTTTTACCCAGGTTCGGGCCCTCTTGATGGAGGTAAAACCCTACGTCCTACTTGATTAATATTGATGATATGGGTAGTACAAGAGTAGATCTACCACGAGATCAAGGAGGCTAAACCCTAAAAGCTAGCCTATGGTATGGTTGTTGTATGATGAAGTTGTCCTACGGACTAAAACCCTCCAGTTTATATAGACACCGGAGAGGGTTAGGGTTACACAAAGTCGGTTACAATGGTAGGAGATCTAAATATCCGCATCGCCAAGCTTGCCTTCCACGCCAAGGAAAGTCCCATCCGGACAAGGGACGAAGTCTTCAATCTTGTATCTTCATAGTCCTGGAGTCCGGCTGAAGGTATAGTCCGGCTACCCTGACACCCCCTAATCCAGGACTCCCTCAGTAGCCCCCGAACCATGCTTCAATGATGACGAGTCCGGCGCGCAGATTGTCTTCGGCATTGCAAGGCGGGTTCTTCTCCAAATTTCGTGTACCTGCTGAATAATGTCCGATTTTCGTAATGTAGCACACCTTGGCTTCCATGCCCAATAATGGCCGTCTTCCATGTGTTAAACGAATGCGAAAAGTTGGGGTGTTTTTACATTCACACCCCTAGCCGCATAAACGAGCCGCCTATTTAATGGGATGGGGATTCAGATCCAAACCACACCTTCTCCTCTCCGCGAGTAATCATCAGAGTGCCTCCAGCAAAGGTCCATTCCAACATGGCCAGCCGTCGCAGCTCCTCCTCTCGCCCTTCCAGTCCTAAACCTGGAGACTGGGAGAGGTGCTCCATCCCACACAACAAGCTAGTGTCGCTTCAGGCCAAGGGATTTCTCCCTCAGGCCTATATGGTCCCGGTCCAAGCCGGACTCGCCACCTATAATGGCGGAGAGCAAGCGGAGAGCACCCCCAATCCCTCCAAAGGAGAGCGGATGTGCCTTGTCCCTTATCTAATAAGAGGACTTGGATTTCCAATTCATCCATTTCTCCGTCGGCTTCTGGAGTTCTATGGCCTCCAGCTACACAATCTCATGCCTGCCTCTATATTGCATATCGCGGGCTTCGTCGCCCTTTGCGAGCTATTCTTGGGTGTTGAGGCTCATTTCGCGCTATGGAAGTGGTTATTCTGCCTGGTGCCCCGCTCTCAAGAGGGGTCTATATATCAAGTGGGCGGAGCCGAAGTGTGGCGTATCGCTGGGACCGGATATCTATCCGGAACCCCAAAGAAGGCGTCCGAGGACTAGCCTTCGGAATGGTTTTATATAGATGATGTCCCACTGCCGGATCCTATCCGGGCCGGTCTCCTCGAATTCAACAGTGCTCCCTTAAAGAAACGCCTAAGCTGGCGTCCGCGGAGCTCTCAGAGAGAAGGCGACAGCGATGTCCTTCACCTGATGGGTCGGATAAGACTATTGGCTCATTCCGGACTAACCATGATTGAAGTCATGGCCGCATGCATTATGCGGGGGGTGCAGCCGCTTCAATGTAGAGGCCACCCCATGTGGGATTTTAACGGGGAGGATGACGCCACCCGTTACGGTCGTAAGGGGCCAGCCTCAGTTGCCGCTCTAGTAAAGATCTTATCCTCTTTGTACAAGGGAGAAGAGGAGGAATTCCTCCGCGTCAACCCGCAGGGCAGATTTTCTATGTACAACCCTCCGAGTTGGGTAAGTGGACAATTGTGCTTGCCCATCCGTTTTATATTCCCATGATTAAATATGTAGTCTTCCGATTTCAACGCAGGAACTGCGTCAGGAAGTAAAGGATATAAACAACCGTCCCCCACAGCCCGAGGATCCAGAACGGTCCCTCGATCCGGACTCCGAAGAGGATCCGGACATATCGGTGGAGCTGATTGACGGGGTGTTTCATCAGCTAAGCAAGGACAATACCTTGGTGGCCATTACGGCTGAATACCCAGGGTTAATCCCGGCCTCCCAGGTAACAGAGAGCGGAGTCTCATCCCCTTGAGAAGGAATCCATTCTCACGCATTTCAGTTTTCCTGACAACGACCGTGTTTTGCAGGGGAGGTTTCCGAGGCGGGAGGCCGAACCTGCGGCGGCTAGCCAACGAGGGGCCGCAGGGCCCCGTGGGGTAAAAAGGAATGTAGTCCGGACTGAGATGCTGGCGCAAAGGTATAGCGCACCCTCTTTTTCCCTGGTGTTATTCCTTCAGGGCATATTAACGTTCGTGCTGTCTTCAGGACGAAGAGACCTTGCCGGACTACATCCGGAGAGGTTGCCAATCACGCCTCCACCAGCCAGGCTCCAACGCCTGGCCTAGAAGCGGAAGAGAACACAAGGCGCGCACCTGACGCTCCTCCGGCAGAGGATGCGGACAGGCTGTCTGCCTCCAATTCCGAGGTGGAGAGTGCCATGAACCACAGGCGTCGCAGGACAGTTCTTCGCGACGCTTGTTTCTCCCAAGAGGCATTAGATGCCTTAAATTTGGGAGATGCGTATCTCCGTGCCGCTCAAAATGGTTTAGCCAGAGCCACGGAGCAATATGTAAAAGACATACGGGTAAGAAAATTTTGGTAAATATATATATATATACCAGTAGCCCCCGAGACTTGAAACAGTTAGAGTAACTGATTTAAGGATCATTTGGTATGCAGGTTCTTACAGAGAAGAATACCGTACTGTCCCAGGAGCTGGAAGAGTGCAAAGCCCAACTGGAGGCCGCACTAGCCGTGGCAGGGGAGCCCAAAGAGACCCCCTCTGGTAAGATACACTTCTAAATATTAGTATCTTCTGAAGTGCGGCGTGGGTGTAAGTCTGACAAATCATATTGCAGATGGCGCTGGACTAGATCCGGAGAGGCAACAACTCTTGCGCCGGCTAAAGGCCGGTGAGAGTATGTTGACAAGGGTGACGCGGGAGAAGAATGATCTTCAGGATGCCAACACCAACCTGGACGTTGAACTTAAAGATGTTCGTGGCCAGCTGTCGGACTCTACTAAGGAGAATCGGCGGCTTCGACACGGCATATTTAGGAAGTGCTTAAGCGATTCTTTGAAAGAAAAGAGTTCGGCGAGGAAGTCGACTAACAGAGTAATGTCTGTAGGTATGCTAACGGGTCGTCCTGCAGAGGAGATGCCCGGTTCTACGGGTGACCTTCTTCCCAAGCTCTCGCAACTGCACGAGCGAGTTCGGCAGGCGATGCGAGGCGTTGCCCAAGCCTTATGGCCTTCCCACTCCATGCCCGAGGGCCTTGGACAGCTTTCGGAGAAGCTTAAGGGAGGTCGGCGGCGCTTCCGGTTGTGGAAGATATCGGCCTGCCGACAAGGTGCTAGGGAGGACTGGGCCATGGTGAAGACGCGGTACACGAAGTCTGACCCAAACCACATGGCCGAGGTCGGAACTGTGGGGCCTGACGGGAAGGAGATCCCTGTAAGCTTAGTGTACGGCCAAGTAGAATTGGCCGCAAAGTATTCCCAGCAGGACTGTAAGTTAGACAGCCTGTTAGATGGTATTGAAGAGGAATACAATCAGTCAGAGTGACTATGTAATTTTTAATTGACATATGTAATGCCTTCTAGCCGGATTGTAGATCGTTTGTCGTTGTCGACATTTTCGCTTCAACCTCAGGACCTGACGGTCCGAAGTGTGTCCGAATACCCTACCGGTTATGTAAGAACCGGGGTATGCATGGAGACCAGGCGTAGGGGTCATTAGTGCTTTATCAGACAAGTGCCCAACTAGTTATGTTATATTACATGGTTAGTAAGAAACATCTTCCAGAGAGAATAGTTCCGTTAGGGGTTCCTTTCTCTGGGAGGCATGCCCTAAAGTGCATGTCCGAACTGCAAACGCGGGAAAATCATCTGCGGGAATATATATAAATAATTAAAAAAGGTCATCTTTTAGTTCACCGACCGAATATTCCCTTAAGAACGCTAGCTTTCGGCTTCACCCAGTCTGAGGTACACCTCCGGCTGATCCAGCAGTAACAATCGCAGAGGTGCTCCCTTTACCACCTAGCCGAACAATCGGGAACGTAGGGGTAAGAACAGGAGCCAGGCAACCCAGCTTGGCCAAAACTTAAGTCATATCGATGCATATAATGGTGAAGAAAAGGTACATGCGGAAGTTTGACACATGTGGTGGGCATGAAGCCCGTATAAATAAGCTTCTGTTAAAGAAGCCCCCAGGTTTAATGGGCGCGAGTAGCACGTCCCTTGAGGAGCCTTTAAGGGCTATAAAAAAAGAGGGGAAGGAGAGAAATGTAAGACAGAAAATGTAAAAAATGGACAGAGGAAGGAGACAAACACAGAGTCCGGCGCTAGGCGTAGAATCTTCGGAGACGGGCTGCGTTCCATGGGTTCGGCTCGAGTCGGTTATCCGACGCATCTCGCAGGCGATATGCTCCACCAGTCAGGACTTGGTCGATTATGAAGGGACCCTCCCACTTGGGCTTCAGCTTGTCCTTTTTCTTGTCCGGCACGCGTAGAACTAATTCGCCAGCATTGTAGTTTTTGGCCCGCACTTCTCTGCTTTGATATCTTCGAGCCTGCTGTTGATAGAATGCGGAATGGGCTTTTGCCACGTCGCGCTCCTCCTCTAAGGCGTCCAAACCGTCCTGCCGATCGAGCTCGGCTTCCCTTTCTTCGTACATGCGCACTCGAGGTGAGTCATGAATTATGTCGCTGGGCAAGACTGCCTCTGCGCCGTACACCATAAAAAATGGTGTGTATCCGGTGGTGCGATTCGGCGTGGTCCACAGCCCCCAGAGTACGGAGTCGAGCTCCTCTACCCAGTGCGTGTTAGATTCCTTGAGGGACCGCACTAATCTGGGTTTGATGCCGCTCATGATGAGACCATTTGCACGTTCGACCTGACCGTTAGTTTGTGGGTGATAGACGGAAGCATAATCGAGCTTGATGCCCATGTTTTTGCACCAGAGTTTTACCTCATCGGCCATAAAGTTCGTGCCTTTATCGGTGATGATGCTGTGGGGGATGCCATAACGGTGTACGACCCCGGATATAAAGTCTATCACAGGTTCGGATTCGGCTGTCTTAACAGGCTTGGCTTCTATCCATTTGGTGAACTTATCCACCATGACCAGTAAGTATTTTTTCTTGTGGGTTCCGCCTTTAAGGGGTCCCACCATGTCAAGCCCCCAGACCGTGAAAGGCCAAGTAATGGGGATAGTTTGGAGGGCGGTGGGTGGCATATGGCTTTGGTTTGCAAAAAGCTGGCAACCGACGAATCGTTGGACCAAGTCCTGAGTGTCCGCCCGGGCCGTCGGCCAATAAAAGCTTGTACGAAAAGCCTTGCTTACAAGGGACCGAGCTGCGGCGTGATGGCCACCGAGTCTGGCATGAATTTCAGCCAGCAGGTTCCGCCCTTCCTCTTCGGAGATGCACCTTTGAAGGACTCCGGTAGTGCTTTTCTTATAAAGTTCTCCCTCATGGACTTTATAGGCTTTAGATCGCTGCACTATACAGCGTGCCTCATTTTGGTCCTCTGGGAGTTCCTGCCTAGTAAGGTAGGCTAGGAATGGTTCTGTCCACGGGGCGATAACGACCATTAGTACGTGGGCTGAGGTTGTGATTTCATTGGCAGGGCCTCCGATTATGTTAGATTGTTCGGCGTCGGACAGTGCGGTTGGGTCCGGGCTAATATTGCCATGTTCCCCTTCCCATACTACAGATGGCTTGAACAGCCTTTCCAAGAAGATGTTGGGGGGACCGCATCGCGTTTTACGCCGATGCGTGCCAGGACGTCTGCCGCCTGTTTGTCTTCTCGGGCTATATGGTGAAATTCGAGCCCCTCAAACCGAGCTGACATTTTGAGGACGGCGTTGCGGTAAGCTGCCATTTTTGGATCCTTGGCATCGAAGTCTCCATTTATTTCGGATATCGCGAGGTTCGAATCCCCGCGCACCTTGAGGCGTTGAATGCCCATGGATATTGCCATCCGGAGACCATGTAAAAGGGCCTCATATTCGGCTGCATTGTTGGAGTCCGTGTACATAATTTGGAGTACATATTGAACTGTGTCTCCTGTGAGGGACGTCAAAATGACGCCGGCCCCTAGTCTGGCCAACATTTTGGAACCGTCGAAGTGCATGATCCAGTTTGAATATGTGCCGTACTCTTTAGGGAGTTCGGCCTCCGTCCATTCTGCGACGAAGTCGGCAAAAACTTGCGACTTGATAACTCGCCGTGGCCTATAAGTTATGTCGAACGGGAGGAGCTCGATGGCCCATTTTGCAATCCGGCCCGTTGCGTCACGGTTGTTTATAATATTGTTGAGTGGTACTTCCGATGCTACTATGACTGAACACTCTTGAAAGTAGTGTCGTAGCTTCCGGGATGCCATGAATACCACATATGCAATCTATTGATAATGTGGGTACCGTGATTTGCATGGGGTGAGGACAGTGGACACATAGTAAACCGGCTTTTGAAGGGGGAATTTGTGTCCGTCCATTTCCCGCTCGACGACGAGTACTGCGCCGAAAACTTGATGGGTTCCTGCAATGTACAATAGCATTGGTTCGCCGATGTTTGGCGCGGCCAGGACGGGGTTTGTTGCCAATATGGCTTTTATTTCCTCGAGTCCGGCCGTGGCGGCATCCGTCCACTCGAAGTGTCTGGTGCGCCGAAGGAGGCGATAGAGGGGTAGCGCCTTTTCTCCCAACCGGGAGATAAAGTGGCTTAGAGCCGCCACGCATCCGGTTAATTTTTGTATTTGTTTGAGGTCCTTCTGGATATCCAATTGTGACAAAGCTCGGATCTTGGCTGGATTTGCTTCGATTCCTCTACCGGATACAATGAAGCCCAAGAGCTTTCCGGCTCGAACACCGAAAACGCATTTTTCCGGATTTAGCTTGATGTCATATGCTCGGAGGTTGTCAAATGTAAGCCTCAAGTCGTCTACTAGAGATTCAACATGTCTTGTTTTTACGACCACATCATCCACGTATGCCTCTACTGTTTTGCCGATCTGGTTTGCCAGACATGTCTGAATCATGCGCTGATATGTTGCGCCAGCGTTTTTGAGCCCGAAAGGCATTGTGTTGAAGCAGAATGGGCCGTATGGGGTGATGAATGCCGTTGCGGCTTGGTCCGACTCGGCCATCTTGATTTGATGGTAACCGGAGTATGCGTCGAGGAAGCACAACGAATCGTGTCCTGAAGTAGCGTTGATAATTTGATCGATGCGGGGGAGGGGGAAGGGATCCTTTGGGCAAGCCTTGTTAAGGTCTTTGAAGTCAACGCACAGGCGCCAGGATTTGTCCTTCTTTGGTACCATCACCAAGTTTGCTAGCCAGTCCGGATGTTTTGTATCTCTCATGAATCCGGCCTCCAATAGTTTGGCTAGCTCCTCTCCCATTGCCTGTCTCTTGGGCTTAGAGAAACGCCGAAGGGCTTGTTTGACGGGTTTGAATCCTTTTATGATATTTAAGCTGTGTTCGGCCAGCATGCGTGGGATTCCTGGCATGTCTGAAGGGTGCCAGGCAAAAATGTCCCAGTTCTCCCATAGGAATTCTCGCAGTGCGGCGTCTACATCGGGGTTTAATCGTGCCGTGATGGAAGCTGTTTTATTGGGGTCCGTTGGATGACCTGGAATTTGACTATTTCATCCGCTGGTTTAAAGGAGGTGGACTTGGATCTTTTATTGAGTATCACATCGTCCCTGTTTATCGTGGAGTGCAGCGTAGTAATTTCCTCAGCCGCTAGGGCTTCGGACAGTGCCTCAAGGGCCAATGCGGCTGTCTTGTTTTCGGCGCGGAGTGCTATGTCCGGATCACTAGCGAGAGTGATGATTCCGTTCGGCCCGGGCATCTTGAGCTTCATGTACCCGTAATGGGGTATTGCTTGGAAGATTGTAAACGCTTCCCGCCCCAGCAGAGCGTGGTATCCGCTACTGAACGGGGTCACTTGGAATGTGACCTCTTCGGACCTATAATTATCCGGCGTGCCGAACACCACATCTAGTGTGATTTTTCCTGCACAGCGCGCTTCCCGACTGGGGATTATTCCTCTAAAGGTTGTGCTGCTTCGCTCATTGCGGTTCCATTCTATTTCCATTTTTGAAGGGTTTCCTCACAAATGAGGTTCAACCCGCTGCCTCCGTCCATGAGTACCTTGGTGAGGCGAAAGCCGTCCACTATAGGACTGAGTACCAATGCGGTTGGTGCTCGAGCTGTTCGGATTTTAGGTTCATCACTGGCATTAAAAGTAATAGCCGTGTCACTCCATGGGTTTATTGTTGCTACTTGATAGACTTCGGCGAGGCTGCGGAACTTTTTCGCATATTATTTGATGCGAAAGTCTCGAAGACTGTTAAGACTGTACTGGAGTCCCTGAGGTGGTTTTCTGCGGCCTCCGGAATTAGGAGATCTTTGCCCCTTTTGGCCACCTGCCAGAGTATCCAGCATGCTCTAAGGCTATGAGTTGGTGTGGCGTCCTCTGTACTATGACTTTTACAGGGTCCATTAAGCCATCCCTCCAGTACGGTTCCATGCCCTGTAGAGGGTTTTGGTTTTTTGGTTTTTAACCCGGGTGTCTGATGATGATGCACCCTTTTATTTCGGACAAGGTTTCTATTCAGGGCCGGATTGTCCCAAAATTTAGTTTCGGTTTTCCGGGCGCTTTCCATCGCACAGTACTTTTGTACTATGGACGCCAAGTCAGAGAAGCGTGTAATATCACGATGACCTGTGGCGTTGAGGATTCCCTTGTCCGTGCAATTATTGCAAAAGATTGAGATTGCGTCTTCCTCGCGGCAGTCCTTTATCCTGTTCATAACCAGGAGGAACCTTGCCCAGTAATGATGTACTGTTTCTTCGGGCTTTTGCCTGATTTGGGATAGATCGCTTAAATCCGGAACTTCACCCAATCTAAGACTCAGAGGCCAAGGAGTTTCCGAACTCTGAAGTTTGGATTCTTGGATGTTATCCAGTGAATCTGGCCTGTTGCCTGATTCTAACTTCAGGTCTTGAGTTACATCCTCCCCTCCGCGGGTATCCGACTTGGAGGGATCGGGAATCCGGACGTAGCTAGTCCTTAAGATAGATGAAGAGTCGCCGCACTGTGCCTCTACCACGACAACGTGATGGGTGACTTGGGGAGAATTAATTTCTCTTAGATCGGGTTTAAGCCCAACCTGGTCATAATCCGTAGTGACCCCCACGGCGGCGATGCGATACAAGAGCTCGTTTACGGAAGAGAGCTCCATTGGATCTAACTACTCGACGAGTTCCGAGCTGACGTGAAGATTGCTTTTGATGACCCGAGAGGTCACCGTCGGCGCAATGGCCGAACAGGCGGTCATGAGAAAACCGCCTAGCCGGAGAGTTTGGCCGACAGCCAAGGCTCCCTTAGTAACGGCGCCGTCTTTAAAGACGGGAAGAGGCATCCTTCCTGATTGCGACGGCACAGAGGAACTCTCAATGAAAGCACCAATGTCGGTGTCAAAACCGGCGGATCTCGGGTAGGGGGTCCCGAACTGTGCGTCTAGGCCGGATGGTAACAGGAGGCAAGGAACACGATGTTTTACCCAGGTTCGGGCCCTCTTGATGGACGTAAAACCCTACGTCCTGCTTGATTAATATTGATGATATGGGTAGTACAAGAGTAGATCTACCACGAGATCAAGGAGGCTAAACCCTAAAAGCTAGCCTATGGTTTTTGTATGATGAAGTTGTCCTACGGACTAAAACCCTCCAGTTTATATAGACAACGAAGAGGGTTAGGGTTACACAAAGTTGGTTACAATGGTAGGAGATCTAAATATCCACATCGCCAAGCTTGCCTTCCACGCCAAGGAAAGTCCCATCCGGACACGGGACGAAGTCTTCAATCTTGTATCTTCATAGTCCTGGAGTCCGGCTGAAGGTATAGTCCGGCTACCCGGACACCCCCTAGTCCAGGACTCCCTCACATGTCCACATGTTTCGAGAAAGAGGTGTCGATAAATATAAAATACGTACATGAGGGCACCATGATCATCTTCGGACCAACAACATATTGACATATAACTTCTCATGTTAAAGTGATAAATCGTTCACAAGGTAAAGTATGAATCAAAAACTTTATTGAGAACTAACAAACTATGATCTCAGTCATTGAAGCAATTGCAATTTATCATAATATTGGAAAGAGTCAATGTAAGAGCTTTTATGTAGCAAGTCCACATACTCAACCATCTTTAAGTCTTTCAGAATTGCTAACACTCACGCGATACTTATGAGATCAAAGCCTCAATCGTACATAGAGAAAAATAGGGGATTATAGTTTCGCCTCCCAACCTTTTACCTCAAGGGTAATGTCAATAATAATAGTTTATGATCACCTACATCCGAGTGGATATGTATGTCTGGATCTTTCCCCAACACATAGTGCATGCCAAAAATAAAAAGTGTAAGAAGGAAAGGTGAAGATCACCATAAATCTTGTATAAAGGTAGGGATAAGAAATAAAAGATAGGCCCTTCACAGAGGGAAGCATAGGTTGTCATGCACTTTTATGGTTGGATGCACGAAATCTTAATGCAAAAGAACATGACTTCATATTGCCGCTTGTGATAAAGGACTTTGTTATGTAGTCAGTTGCTTTTATTTCTTCCATATCACAAGTTCGTATAAAGTTTATTTTCTTCACACTAAAAGATTACACATATTTAGAGAGCAATTTTTATGTAGTCGATTGCTTTTATTTCTTCCATATCACAAGTTCGTATAAAGTTTATTTTATGCATTCCTTTAGGCAAAATATAGCAAAGTGTCATGTAGTCGATGTTCACATGACACCACTAAGGGAATCACAACATACATACTACCAAAATATCGAACACATATCAAGTTTACATGATTACTTGCAACATGATTTCTCCCGTGACCTCAAGAACAAAAGTAACTACTCACAAATGATAATCATGCTCAAGATCAGAGGGGTATTAAATACATATTGGATCTGAACATATAATCTTCCACCAAATAAACCATATAGTAATCAACTACAAGATGTAATCAACACTACTAGTCACCCACAAGCACAAATCTATAGTTCCAGTGCAAAGATTGAACACAAGAGATGAACTAGGGTTTGAGATGAGATGGTGCTATTGAAGATGTTGATTGAGATTGCCCTCCCCAAGATGTGATAGTTGTTGGTGATGATGATGACGATGATTTCCCCCTCCGGGAGGGAAGTTCCCCTGGCGGAATCGCTCTGCCGGAGGGCAAACTGTTCCTACCCAAGTTCTGCCTCGGGACGGCGGCGCTCCGGCCCGAAAGTCCTCTCCTTATTTTTCCTAGGTCAAAATGACTTATATACTAGAAGACGGGCACCAGAGGTGTGCCGAGGGGAGCACAACCAACCAGGGCATGCCTGGGCTCCCTGGCGCACCCAGGTGGGTTGTGCCCACTTTAGGGCCCCCTATGGTACTTTCGGGCCGGAGCTGTGTGGCAAATGATATCCATCACACACACTTTTTATGTGGTAAACGTTTCCGCAAGGTAGCCTAACGTAAACAGTTTTCAAGAGGATGTTGTGTGTGATTGTTCATTGATCCAACACGGTTTATTCCCAGAAACTGTGTGCGTTGCTTGAGGTCGTTGCCCACGGTGTTTTCTCAATAATAGTTTGCAATAGAAATACCCAATTAGCAGGCTAATTGCCCTTTTATTAATAATCCATTTATTAATCTATTTGACATTTCATATTAAGCACACATATATTTCATTTCCATATTAAGGAAGCCGGATTTCATAATTGAAGTACATCAGAGTACAACATCATATAGCTTCAGCACTCAGCTACCCCATTACACAACTGCACCAGCACCATGTTTCACATGCAACACCTATAACCTTTCGAAATTAGTATCATAGACGGTACATATACATATGCATCTCATCTGGAAAACTGCTGAAGCGGAAGGCGAATATTGAGCCTTCGTTGATGTTGAAGGTCTTTGCAACTTTAGGCCAGCGCATGTGGATGATTGACCGTCCATCCTTCGTCCTCTTCAGGAACACTTAAATATTGAACCGCAGGTGTTGTATGGAAACCTTGCTCGCCTCCTGACCATAGAGGTGGTTTGAGAGGTAATCATCAGTGAACTGCTTTGGAAAGGCCTGAAAACAAGGATCTGCATAAATATCTTCTCTATATTAGAAATGGGGCAAAGGAATAAAAAAAGGCAAGGTATAATATTTAGTACCATCTTGTAGTGAACTGATGTCTTCTTCATTCTGCAGACAAAGATCTTGTTGTTTTTGTCGCTTATTTCTTTATCCTAGCAATCTTTCTGAGTTTCTTGACTTGACTAATATTCATGGACAACTCATTTCCCCATATGCAAAAATGGTCAAATAGTGGGTCAAAACCTCTGACAGCAGGACCTACATGTGCAAGACCAAATTGTTAAAAACCTAAATATTAGAATTGTTCCTGCGATTGCACAAAAATGTGGTATTAGACAAAGGACCATGCATATGCAAACCTCGATTGTAAACCTCAGTGCTCCCCATTGTTTCCATGCAACACATATAAGATAGTTAGTCATCAGGTTAAGTGAGGGTTCGCATGCTATCAGTAAAATATGTTGATGAAAAATAAGCACATTGTAGATTCATCAGATTAAGTGAAGCCACATGGAAAACCCATTTATCCAAACCAAGCATGATTAAGAACTAGGAAATAAAGGAATTGTATATGTTTCTCATGTATTAAGTGCAGCCAAATTCGATTTATTCCTCACATGCACAACAATACAAAATTCTACCCACGACAATTGGACATCGCATTGCAGAATTGAACCAAGCAGTTAACTAAACACCACAACAAATGAACCAAACATTAACTGAGCACCACATTGCACAATATAACATACTCCTAATAGAAGATCAGATAGTTAACCAAACCAAGCATGCTTAACAACTTGGAAATATAGCAATTGTATTTGTTTCTCATGTATTTAGTACATCCCAATTTGATTTATTTCTCACATGGTACACAATAACAGAATGCACCCACAACAATTGAACATCGCATTACAAAATTAAACCGTTAACTAAACACCACAACAAATGAACCAAACATTGACTGAGCATCACATGCACAATGTATAACATACTAGAAGATCAGATAGTTAACCAAACCAAGCATGCTTGATAACCTGGAAATATAGTAATTGTTTTGTTTCTCATGTATTTTGTAAAGATAAATTTGATTTATTTATCACATGGAAGACAATACAAAATTGCAGCCTGAAGAATTGAACACCACATCTGCAGAATTGAACCAAACAGTTAACTGAAGATGAAAACTAATTAACCAAACATTTAATAAGTGAGCACCACATTGCACGACATATAGAACATATACACTAGAGCAACATATTGCATGGTAAAAGTAGATAGCAGAATTCACTAGAATTTTTTTAGGAAATGCAGTAGCAGCACATGCAATGGGTATATCGAGCAAGCTTAACCGCCGTAGCTAGCAAAATGAACATGGGTCCTTATAGTGAGATAATAAGACAAGCTACTCCTCATCATGAGAGATATCAATGATGATTGACTCCTTGCACATGGAGGAGGGCGAGGCCTCCACGTCGTGGCTGCCCTCGTCATAGTGGTGAGTTGCCTGACCTGCTCCGGGCACCAACCTGCTGGCTCTCGAGTTGAGCTAAGCACGTGCACGCTGAGAAAATACCTCGTAGTCTTCGTCGAAGGCACCAAGGGTGGCCTCGAGAAAACTCCACGAACTATCATTAAAAGCAGCCAACCGCGTCGCAGCGTCAGCACATGAGGCTTCGACAATGGCCTCGACGACAAGGTGCTCCTCCAAGATCTGGGGGTCGGCACGAATGGCAGTCATCACGACCTCATTCGCGCGTGCTGCCGCGATTTGCTTCTCCACTACCAAATGCTCCTTGAGCTCCTGGCTATACTGCGTGCACCATGGCTTAGGGCGTTGCTTATTTGGTGGAGGGCTCGGTGATTTTGGTGGAAGGTGTCGCTGGTGGTCGGGGCATGTGGGATGTAGAAGGACGAGGAGGATGGGGGTCGGGTGTGGATTACCTGCCTGGATAGACGAGGCCGAGCAGCATGAAGGAGGGTCGTCGATGAGGAGGCAGCGCTGCAACCAAAGAGTGAAGGTTTCAACTTGGAAAGGAAGGCAGAAACATGGTAAATGTGGCTTTTGATAAGGGGAGGGGGCGGGGAGGTAGATATTTCCGCGGAAGCCAAAAATTTTGAATCGGTACAGCGAAAAAACTCACGTGCAAAGTGTCATCAGACACGGTCCTTATTCAGAACCGTGCACCATATGTGAACATCACAAACGATTCATATAGCTTAACCCATGTGTGATGAGTTTGAACGAGCAAATTTTGGTTCGAATTTCCCTGGTTATAGTGGTCATCCACATCATTACATAATTTGGGTACGCAAAGGAGACTACAGCACACCCACACTTCTTAATCGAGCAAGTTCAGCAATTAAACAGAGCTAGCTGACCAAAACAATACTCTGAAAAATTAAAGACCGACACTCTTAATTAAACAAAACAAAGAGTACTACTATGGATGGTGTCACATCACTGGTCACCCGGCTAGGCTTGTCGGGCTATCTTGCCAGCTCCGTGCCTATTCCCTTGACACGTTGCAGGACGGGTGTCATCTGTATGCTTCTTCTGTAGGAAATGGCTGCCATGTGGCGAACGGCTGCCACTTAATCATCTTGCATCTCGACACCGCACTGATTGACGACGCGGGTCGTGCTTGAGTGGTTGGTGGGGTGGTTCTGCCCCGCGAGCCTCGGTAGACTTTGTCGGGGTGCATCGGTTGCCTGCTTCTTGCGGTGGCCTTGCCCATTGTCGGGCTCGCCTACAAGAAAGGGAGGCCCTTCTCTTGCCGATATCTTTCTCCATAGACTCGATCCTCGTCCCTCTGAGCTGCAAGTTGGTTCTTCAAATCTCTTGGTTCTTCAATCTCTTACTTTAGTTGTTGCTTCAATCTTGATATTGTGGGTGTGCACAGTTTGGGCAACAGACCCAGGGTGTGTTGCGCCGACAGAAGCCCTCGGGCCTGCCGCGAACGTGCTGTTGAGCGTCGTCGGGGTAGGTCCTAATAAGCTGAAGGGGTTGGCCCCTTGAGCTTTCCGTTGCTGCTTCATCAGCCATTATTCCGGGTCAATTTCCGGTTTCCCCGTGCGTGGTGTAAAGCCAATAGTGGTGGGGCCGCTCTAGTGATGGGCCGTGAATGACTTTAACGCATGGGGTAGAAACTGCCAATTTACTCTTCCCATAGCGCGCCCTTATGCTTAGCCACGTATGCAGCATGCATTGTGTGGGGTAGGTAACAGAGGCGCATGGTGCAGGAGAGTACCTTGGAAAGGGCCCGTCCGTCTTGAGTTGGCGGAGGAGGGCAGTGATCACCCGTGGATGGAGCGGCTGCCCTTCCCCGTCCAGCCTATAAAAGGGAGGGTGGTGAGGGCAGAGCCATCCACCTTTGCATTCTTCTTCTTCTTCCCTTGTTTACTACTAGTCATGTTGGAGAAGGAAGCCTGGGGCCAGCCACCGGGCTCTTACTTAGGGCATTTGTTGCCTCATGCTAGTGCTGATGCTTAGGGAGTGAGCCTGGTCCTTGGCGTGGCGAGTATTTTGGTATCTTCGAGGCTCGTCCAGGAGGAGGGGCCGGAGATCACTGGTAATTCCAGCACTGCCCCTCCCGGAGGTCTTGGGGTCGACATCGACGAGAGGCGTGTCCTCCTGCCCACCAAGGTGGGGCGCGGTGCGGCTCGGGCCCCCTTTGTAGTGGAGCCAGGGCCCAACGCCGAAGCAAACGTCCCCTCCTAGTCCGCCAAAGCGATGGTAGCGTTGCATGCCCGTTGTGGGCAATGCCGCTACCGTTCCCGCTTTTTAGGAGGGGTGACGAGCCTTGCTCGTCACCTTGTGCAGCTCCTGGGTGCTCGCCACCTGCGAATCATGGTGGGTGACCTCCTCGCCGGTCCCTTCGTCGCACCCTTCTCCACATGCCCCTTTTATTCTCCTTTCCCTCATGTTCCAATATCCTGGAAGGAGGATCAGAGAAAGGAAAATAGGGATTACGGGGTACTTATCCTTTTCCAATCTTAAAATTGTAGGCAATCGCCAAATTTTAATTTAAATAATGTAATCCCTTTCATCCATGTTTGTGTTCTCTAATGCTTATACTTGTATCTGCATGTCAATGAAAGAGATAAACATTGCCGAGAACCCGTGCATGTATATGTCTATGCAGAGGTGGAGTGCCTCTTTACAATAATTAAACGAGTTTTCCCCGGCAGGATATCCTGCCGGCACCCTTTTCACCTGCCGGAGAACCATGTCTGCCGAGGAACAGACTGAGGTGCCAGCCCCCCACCCACTCTCTTGTTACCAAGGGCCACTACGACCATCCAGGCTGAAGCAGTGTTCGAGCCAAGGATGGGAGCACCCTAGTTCCAAGAGAGCGGCGAGGTTTCTCTATGCACAAGTTATAGCTTACAGAACACTAATGGACAAGAGGTAAACTTATTTGTTTGGCTTGCCGGGGATCACTGTGCAATCTCCTTGTCCCTTGTCAGAGTCAAGTTCAAGGCAGGAACCTGCAACTCCATGTAGATGAGAATGAATGCAGGATGCTATCCTATCTATATGCATATGCAAATGCTCATGAAATTCTTATGCAGTGATCTGGTGTGCTTGTGCATGCATGCGATCTCGATCGCCCCCCCCATAGCGCTTCTTTATTTTCTCTTGCACGGGGTCATCGCCCCGGCTTTGTACAAGGGGTTACATGCAACTGAGGCAAGGCCTGTACAAAAGGGTGGCTGCCGGGCAGTGCCCGTCAGCCTTGCACCTTACGGGTTGTACTTATGGAGATGCTTAATATTCCATGAGTTTTGCAACTGTGTGCCATCCTCGGTCTCCAGACAGACTGCGCCGGGTCTGGTGACTCGTACCACCCGGTAAGGGCCTTCCCACTTTGGTGATAGCTTGTGTGTACCCTTGGCGGACTGAACGTGCCTAAGGACAAGGTCACCTTCCTCAAAACATCAGGCATGAACCCTGTGGCTATGATAGCGATGCAGGGCTTGCTGGTAGCATGCAGCACGCGTAGCAGCCCGGAGACGGTTTTCCTCAAGTAGCACAGCGTCGTCACGCCGGTGCTAATCTTGCGCTACTTCATCATAGGCAAGCACTTGAGGGGACCCATAAATGAGTTCCGTGGGGATAAATGCTTCTGCTCTGTAGACCAGGGAGAAGGGAGTCTACCCGGTAGCTCGGTTAGGTGTCGTTCTGAGGGACCAGAGAACAACCGGCAGCTCCTCGATCCACCGCCTGCCGTGCTTCAATGGCGTCTCCAAAGTTCGTGTGTTGAGTCCATGAAGCACTTCACTGTTCACCATCTCAACTTGTCCATTGCTCCGGGGGTGTGCCACAGAAGCGAATGAGATTTTGCATCCGAGGGGATGAACGTATTGCATGAAGGCGTGGCTCGTGAACTGGGTGCCATTATCAGCTATGATCCTTGCCGGTACTCCAAAACGATAAACCAATTCTTTCAAGAACTTGATAGCTGATTGAGTAGTCACCTTTCTCACGGCAGTCCCTTCTGGGCACCTTGTAAACTTGGCAATGGCAATGAACAAGAATTCAATGCCCCCAGTTGCCCGGGGGAAGGGGCCGAGGATATCGAGCCCCCAGACCGAAAATGGCCATGATAGAGGCATTGTCTGAAGAGCTTGGGCAAGCAGGTGTATTCTCTTGGAATGAAACTGATAGGCTTCACATTTCGTGACTAACTCAACCGCATCTTGGAGGGCTTTCGGCCAATAGAATCCTCGTCGGAATGCTTTCCCAACTAGTGGCCTTGATCCAATGTGGGAGCCGCACATTCCTCTGTGAATCTCAGCTAGTAGTTCCTCTCCATCCACCCGGTAAACACACTTAAATTTCACACCTATGGGCCTTCTTCTGTATAGAGTGTCATCGACAAACTGATACATACTGGCCCTTCGAGCTACTCTTTCAGCTTCATCCTGGTTGCCAGGGAGTTGTCCGATTTGGAGGAATTGGACAATGTGCCTTGCCCAAGTTGGAGCCTGAGGCTCGACAACGAGGACTAGCAGCACCTCCTCTGTTGCAGGAGCACCAGCCTCGTACGCGGGGTCCATAGGCCCGGCTGGAGGGGGTGGTCCGGTAGGCTGTGAAGAGTTGTTTCCGGCAAGGTCTCTGCCGGGAGCGGATGGCTCTGCCGGGAGAGGCTTACCATAGTCCAACTTTCTTTTCTTCCGGGCCATTGTGGCTGGTGATACGGAGGGTTGGGAAAGATGGAGAACAAAAGTTCCTGGTTCCATAGGAAGCTTCTGCGCAGCACACCTTGACAGCTGATCAGCTACGTTGTTTTCCGCACAGGGTACGTGCTCTGTTTGCAACCCGTCAAAGTGCTCCTCCAATATCCTTACTTCCTCGACGTATGCTTCCATCAATGGGATTTGGTAATCCTTGTTGACTTGTCTCACCACGAGTTGTGAATCTCCTCGAATGATCAGCTTCTTAATTCCCAATTCTGCTGCAATCCTGAGCCCGGCAAGGAGCCCTTCATACTCTGCTATATTATTGGTGGCTTCTTCCCGGGCAAAGTGCATCTGGACGACGTACTTCAAGTGCTCCCCAGAGGGGACAATAAGAAGCACGCCAGCCCCTGTACCTTGTAGGGAAAAAGCACCATCAAAATACATGATCCATTCTTGGGGTGTTTCCTTGTCACATTCCTAGTTCTGGTATGTTATAGGTTTGCTTTATGCATCATGTTTAAATTTCAAATGAAGTTGAATTGGGGATTGATAAACCCTAGCACAAATGCAATTGAAATAGGTTCAACCAAAATATTTTCAATGACCTCAAAAGATCCTTTTAAAATGTTCATGATTTATGGAAAAAGGTGAAAGCCTCTACCAGAGATGATGCATATTTTTCCAGGACATTTTGGTCATTGAATTAAATCATTATGGTATTTGAGTTGGAGTTTAAAATTTACCATTAAATATTGGTTGCTCCAAATATTCTGAAATTTGTTGTGTGGTTGAAAATATTTCAAATATTCCTCACAAAAATTTATAGAATTAACCAAACTGTTTTGGTTAGTATTTTATTTGCAAAACAGTAGCAGAAATTAGAAAAACTGAAACAAATAATAGACAGAGAGAGGGAGAAAGCACTTACCTGGCGCTCACCTGGCAGCCCATCTGGCCGGACCAGCCCACCAGGGGCAGGGACGTCTTCTTCCTCCCGCCAGTCGGATGCACAGCGCGTGCCCGACGCGCGCACGGCAGCTGCACGCCACCTCCTGCCTCCCTGCTTGCTCCTGCGACCCCTGGAGATGCCACGCAGACCCCCTCGACTCTCTCCCACTCTCCCTTCGCTCTCTGCTCTCTCCCCTGGCCTCTAGCCCCTCTCCCGAGCAGACCCGAACCCGCTCGTCGCCACCGACGCCGTTCACCGTAGCCACCATGCCCCTCTGGGCCTCTCATCTTGCCCTAGAGCTCCGCCTCGCCGCCTGCTGCGTCCTCAACGAGCCAGGCAACCCGGGAAGCTCTGCATCAACGCCATCTCCATCTTCTTCATCGTCGGCCACTAAAGCTTGCCGGCGTGGATTCGCGAGCTCCAGACCCTCCCCGGCCTCTCCGTTGACTCTGCTGGATTCGGCGTGAGCCCCTATCTCTTTCCCCTCTCTCCCCATGCTCGTCCGCGCCTCCTAGCCACCGTGGCCATCGGAGCTGATTGCTCCTCGCCTCCGGCCATGTCGCCACCGCGGCTACGGCCATGCAAGCACGCGTCCAAGCTTACCATTGAGCTCACCGCACCCCCACGAGTCCAACGCGCCTAACCGCGGCTCCTGCCATGCCCTGCACCGTCGACTCGTTCGACGCCCGAACACCGGCCGCCGCACTTGCCATCACCGCCGTCGTTCTGGGCCATCTCCGGCGAAGCTGAGGGCACCACTGGATGCGCACAAGCGCTAGCAACCCGTAGCCACAAATCGCTCGTCGAACGGTGGCCTGTAGAGCAAACCCGACGCGGGCACCGCCGCGGCCTGTCGTCGCCGGCGGTTAAACACCGGTGGCTGACGTGGCACCATTAGTTAGGTGCTAATCATGTTTAGTTATTGCCTGTGTCAATGACATGTGGGTCCCCGAGCATAGTTAGGTTAGTTTAATTTTCTGTTAAGATTAGTACTAATACGTGTGGACCCCACGTGTCAGCTTTGACTTTGGTCAAGTCAACGTGGACCGGTCCAACCTGTCATCCACCAAACCAGTCTGAGACACTGACGTATTGGTCCCACAGGTCAGGTTTGACCTAGCTGACCCAGTTGACCTGCTGACGTCACAGCTATGTCATGCTGATGCAGTAAATCATTTTCTGGATTTTAAATAATTAGAAAATTCTAGAAAATGTCTAAAACTTCTAAAAATCATAGAAATTCAACCGTAGCTCAGAATGAAATAATTTATATATGAAAAATTATTAGAAAAATGCAAGGAATCCATTTATGCCAGTTACATGCATGAAAAACCAACTTATACATGCTGTATAAGTGAAAACATAATATGGGCATTTCAAATGCTTCATTTTGAATTGCATTTGAATCTTTGATTCAAATGGGCTTCAACCAATTTGGTAGAATCTTGCATTAGCCCAAACACTAGAATTTGCACATGTCATGTTCATGCATCATTTTGTTGCATTTGTTTGTGTATTGATTGCCGGCACCATTTCTTCTTGATAGGTCCCACTCCGATGGTGGTCCCGAGTACCTGTCAGAGGAGCAGTGCCCCTTCGTCGTCTATCAGGCAAGCAAACCCCCTTGAGCATTTCGATAAATCCCACTCTCTCGCTCCTGCTCCTTATACTGCATTAGGACAACAACGATTCAACTGCTACTTTTCTGCTGTGGTAGTTGAACCCATTCCTCTGCATGACCTGTCATTGCCACAGTAAATAGTTGAAACCCACTAGCATGAGTAGGAGTTGCTTGAGCCCTGATGTGCTTACTCATCCATGCTTGTTTTCTTTTATGCTGGCTATGCTTAGAGTTGTGTCAGGTCTGATTCATCGAGAATGAATCGGAGTGGTGAACATGTCCTACCGATAAAGGCTAAGTGTGTGAACACGTTTTGGTAAAGGTAGCGATGAGAGGCCATGTAGGAGTACATGGTGGGTTGTCTCATTGGAACCATCCCTAAGCACTGAGTTCTGTGTATGTTATCCAAGTCCAATTACTACCACACATTGGGTTCCGGTTATCCTGCCCCTCTCGGCTTATTAATCCACTTGATCACTGTCCAGGAGTTGCAACTAGTTTCTGGCATTTGTAGGTAGTGCTACCTGTTTACCAGGTGGTGTCCGACGGGATGGGCTTGGGACAGACTAGGCACCGTGGCACGGTGTACCAAGTGGCACCCGGATGGTGGGCTTGGGAACCCTGCACACATCGTTTGGGGCCGTGAGCGACACCCCGGCCGGATCTCCTTGCGGATGGAACCCGAATAGGCGATAAACCTGGACGAGAGACTTGTGTGGTTAGTCAGGTCGTGGCCGACACCCTCGCCAGGCTTCCGCTTGAAGGTTGCCGAGGTACATGAAGTGTACAGGGCTATAAGTGGCGAGAGTGTGTGTGAAGAAGTACACCCCTGCAGGGTCAACATTATCAATTCGAATAGTCATTTTCCTCGGATATGGAAACTTGGAGGACTTATGTAGTACATACACAACTTGAAGTGGATACTCTAAAATCCGCAAGATAAGCGTGAGTGCTATGGATGGCCTTCTCATAGGGAGACGGGAACAGATCCATAGTGGAGTATTGATATGGTGAATATGTGGACTCGTGTGCGTCTTCTCACCCCAAAGAAGTTTCTGATACTCGTAGTATAGGTTAGCCACTGAGTTAAAGCTGGCTTGCTGCTATTAACTCCACCACCCCCCTTGATGATAATGTTGCATATGTAGATAGTTCTGATGTAAGACTTGCTAAGTACCTTCGTACTCACGTTTGCTTATTTATGTTTTGCAGTTGGTTACACTAGTGACTTCGACGAGTAGCTTGTATCCCAGCTACGATCTTGTACCCTTGGGAGGGTCGTGTTTAGTCAGGCTTCTTAGTATTTTCCTTTTGTAGTTGTCTGTACTCAGACATGTAATGCTTCCGTTGCTTGTATGCTCTGAATGATGGGTCATGAGACCCCGCTTGTATTGAATGCTATGTGGCTCTTCTGGGCCTTTATCTATATGAGTTTGAGTTATGTTGTGATGCCATGTTGTACAGCACATACTTGCATGTTATGCGTACGTGTAACGTGTATTGCTATGTGTGGGATCCGACAACCTAGTTGTTTATCCCTGGTAGCCTCTCTTATGGGGAAATGTAGTCTTGTGCTTCCATGAGCCATAGTAGTCCGCTACAGCCCGGTTCACCGGAGTCCTGCTAGCCCAGCACTACTGCTCCGGAACATTTGACTGGCCGACATGTGATTCACTTCGTTCCTGTGTCTGTCCCTTTGGGGAAATGTCACGTGGTGACATCCGGAGTCCTGCCTAGCCTGCTACAGCCCGGGGACCCGGAGTCCTGTTAGCCCAGTGCTACAGCCCGGATTCATACGCTGTTGACCGACATGCTCGAGGTTGATTCATGTATGCCTGTCCCTGTAAGTTAGTGCTACTTTGGGTTCATGACTAGTCATGTCGGCCCGGGTTCTCTGTCATATGGATGCTAGCGACACTATCATATACGTGAGCCAAAAGACGCAAACGGTCCCGGGCCAGGTAAGGTGGCACCAGTGGGAATACCGTGCGTGTGGCCGCAAAGTGATATGAAGTGTTACATGCTAGATCGGTGTGACTTAGGATCGGGGTCCCGACAGCGTTGGTATAGAGCCTGATAGACTGTAGGATTACCAAGCCAAACTGGTCGAAGTTGAGTCTAGAAATGCTTTAGTTATATAAGGGAATTGATCGTGGAAGGGAATGTAAGGCTCTTTTTACTCCTTTACCTCATGTCATTCTTTCTGAGTCAGATTCTTCTTTTCTACGAGGGTTAAGGCCTAGGCTTCTCCTCTATCTCTCAGGATGACGTGTTACTAAACCGTAAAGTCATAGGATTGTTGGGTTTGTGTCTCTGTTCAGTTCTACTGCTTACGTGTGTCCTCAGTTTGACCCAGAACCTTGATATTATGATGCTGATTGATTATGCTATTCCTTTGATGAATGTCTCAAAATCCTTTTGAGCATTTACAGCCGTTATGCTGCCGAAATTGTCCTAGGATTTCAAGAGTTTCCAATGCTTTTGCATTACATTCCGCATCCTTATGTCGATGCTAATTCCATCCTTGTTTCCTTGGTTTTTGTGTCAGGATGTCGTCTGGTAACCAAGGTTCAGTTGCTCATAGCAAGAACCACGGAGATGGTAGGGATGAGGATCCTCCTGACCAGCCTTTGATGGCAGAGTTCTTGTTAGCATCCGAGAGGAACAAGCGTCAGACTAACCTCTTGCTAGCACAGATTGAGCAGAACACCGCACATCAGCGTAAGAAGTTGCTTTCTATCACCGACTCCATTGGTCTGAAACCACCCACCTTCCATCATCCCATTGAGCCACTCGATGCAGATGACTGGCTCCGAAGCATCACTCACAAGTTGCATTCTGCGAACGTAGCTGAAGGTGACAAGGTCACCTATGCTACCTTTCACCGGGAAGGTCCTGCTAGTATTTGGTGGCAGAGCTATGAGGCTATGCTTCCAGCTGGCCAGATTCGTACCTGGAGGGATTTCACCGAGGCTTTTCGTGAGCACCACAATCCTCAGGCTCTCATTGACCGCAAGAGGGAAGAGTTCTGTAGTTTTACCCAGGGTAAGCTGCCTGTTGATGCTTACAGTAGAGAGTTTGGAAACCTCGCCCGCTATGCTAAAGAAGAAGTGTCCACGGACGCTAAGAAGCAGGCTAGGTTCCGAAAGGGTCTCAACCCTAAGTTGCATCGTGATCTCCACCTGCATCATTGTGATACTTTCCAGGCTCTTGTGAACAAGGCCATTAATGCAGAGACAGCTCAGCTCACTTACGAGGAGTCTCGTAAGCACAACCGTGATCTGGGTTCTTCCTCCCGCTCTGGCTCTCAGAAGCGACGGATTTGGATTCCGAACTCAGCTCTTCCACCTGGATATGCACCGAGGCCATCCGATGTGGCGCCTCACCCAGCTCAGCAACGTGCTCCACCCAGGCCTATTAGTGGACCACTTGCCAATGTAGGTCCACGTCCTACCTCAGGAACTTGCTTCACTTGCGGAGAACCAGGACACTACGCACGTGACTGCCCTCGGTCCAGTTATACTCCACCCCAGTCTGAGAGGTCTGTTGGCCGTGAAAATCCATCAGGCAAGATGATCAGTACCAAGCCAACCTCCATTGAACGACCATGTGTGCACCATGTCTCAGCTACAGAAGCTCAAGATGATCCCGACGTCGTACTGGGAACGCTTCTTGTCAATTGTCACCCAGCTTCAGTTCTGTTCGATACTAGAGCATCCCACTCCTTCATATCTAAAGGTTATGCTCGGTTGCACGACATGTCATTTTGTGATATGCCAACTCCACTAATAATCCAGACTCCTGGTTCCAAATGGCAAACCTCCAAGGTAAGCCATGGTAATGAAATCCTTATTGACAGACTGGTATTCCTTGCTTCTTTCATATCTGTAACATCCCAAAATTCTAAATTTTGGAATGTTATAATAAATAGATAGATTTGATTGATTGTTTGATTGATTGTGTGAAATTGAGTGAAATTCGAAACCTTTTTGAAAGTTAAATGAGGACTTTCCCAAACTTTCATTTTGCATTCGTGATCTCCGTGAATTCAAATTCTTTTCACCACGAAACCCTGGAGAGAAGATGACATGACTTCTTCCATTTATTTAAATGACAAGGGGTGTTGAAAATATTTGAATTTCATTTGAAAAATATTTCCAATTCAGAAACTTTATGCAGCTCAATGATTTTCATCAGAGGAGATAAAATGACTTCTTCAAATTATATGAAATATGAGTTGGGAGTTTCAAAGGATCAAATTCAAAATCTTTTGGAATTATTTTTCAATTTGGAGTTATTTGGATTTTATTCAAATCATTTTTCTCCAAAAATAAAATACAGGGAAAATAGGGTAACATGATTCCCTACAACAGAAAATTGGAGAGAAATAAATTTGATTTCATTTTGGTTTTTTTAAAATGATTTTGTTGGATCTTATTAGAGCAGGAGCACTGTTGGAATTATTAGAATTTATGTGTATTTTATTTAATGCTAGAAAAATGTTCATTTCGTAGAAAATATTTTTCTGAAAATTTTGATATATAATATGTCTACATAAAATTTTCATTTTATTTTCGTTATTCGGTTTTCCTTCTGTTTCTATTTTTTTTAAATTGTACGTGTGGCCCATATTTATTTATCGCCTACATGCGCAGTATAGTATCTTCTGGCGCCCCATTGTTTTTTTCTCTCTTAAATAGGCCAGGCCCAGCCAGCCTTTTCATTTATTTATTTATTTTTCTTAGACCGAATTTTGTAATAAAAAAAACTGCAGCCGCAGCGTGCACGCGGCCGGCCGAAGGCCTTTAGGCCCATGCGAGCCGCTCACCTCTTTTCATCTCTGTTTCATATATTTTCGTCTACGTTTAGTCCCACATTGTCTAGCCTTTGACCTTTAAGCCTCTTTTTCATCAATAAATATAAACTCATAGAGCCTCCAAAAATCATCTGATTCGGGTTAAATCAATATTTTGGTTTGACTAGATTCATTTAAGAAAAAAAATATTTCTCCTATCCGGCGCGACTTCTAGAAATTTTCTCTTCTCTCCAAAGTCATCTTTTCTCTGCCTTATAAAGGTATCTTTCTTTGTTTTTTTCTTCTTATACTTCCGTAGTTTATTATTTTTAGACTAATACGATAAAATAATTAGATTATCAATTATTCTACGTATTTATATGTTAGACCCTAGCCTGTAGCTATTTTTTCTTCCGTAAAACAGGTTGCCCTGATTTTTCAAATAGCCATAACTTTTTACACGTTTGTCCAAATCCAACGAAACCAACGCCCACTTCTTCGTTATGATCCCCTCTATCCAGTAATCCAACCCAAACATGTCTTTGAAATTTTAAAATTTGAATTAGACCAGATTTGTATTCAAACTTCATTTGATCATAACTTGAGTTTCGTAGCTTCGTTTGAGTTGATTCTTTTTGCAAATCGAAGCTCTTGAACTAAACTTTCTGATAAGGCCAAATTCACATAATTTTGGTACTATTAGAAAATTTTTTTATGTTGCAAGAGTTATTTTCTTGGTTTTGAAGTTTTTCGAATCGTCTTCTTCGATTTTTCTGATCTTTTGAGTGATTGCTTATGTGTGGTTACTATTGCTTGCTTACGATAGATTGACCGGAGTGTGACGAGTAGAGCTATCAAGAGTTTTGAGTGCGAATCATCTTCATCAATATTGCATGCAAGTTCACACTTTGATCATATCCCTTTCATACCCAGTTTTTATGCATTAGTTTCACCCTCAAACATTGCATGAGTAGGATTGATAACATGTGGGTATTGGGAAGTAGTTGATGAGGTGGGAACCTACTGCCCTGCATTCAAACCTTGGGAGTTACTATTACGTTATGCTTATATTGCCATGCTATGCTCATAGACGTTGATTGGGTTTGAGAGTATTTCATGACAGATGTGAGATTGTTAATTAATGGTTTACTTAAGGTGGCAACTTTAACACACATCTGGGTGGATTGAGGCACCTGGGTATTCCAGTGATTGCCTATCTAGGCACCTGGGTATTCCAGGATTGCCTGTTTTTTATGGACCTCCACCCAGGTTCAAAGGGATCATGAGATTATTCATACTAGAAGCTTCCGTGTGCAGCCACAAGCTATTATGGGCTCTAGTATAGTTGATTAAGTTGTGTGAACTCTTACAGTGGTAGACTAGCAGATGTAGGGGTTGTAGGTGGAACGGTCTACCCATTGTAAGGTGCAAACGCTTCTGAAAGACTATGTCTCGGTCATCCGTTTCTCAAACACCTTGTAGTGCGACAAATCCAACGGAGGAGATCGGGTCTTGTGGGGAAAAGTGTGCAAACCTCTGCAGAGTGTATAAACTAATCATGATTAGCCGTGTACCCGATTATGGACGTTTTGAGTATCTAGTACTTGGATTATCATGTGAATCTCATCATGTTACCTTAAATTAATTTTGTTGGGTTTAATGATGTTACTTAATTGGGATTGAGAATGCTGTCAACCATTCTCAATTTTCAACAACCACCATGATAGTTAATTAAAATGTATTCCTTTGCAGTAGGGAAAAATTGGCTTTTCGCAAAAAAATTATAACCCAGAGCCTTTCCACCAGCCAAATATGCATGTAGTGATAGCCTTTATTCATCATTATCCTCTGGTGTGAATTTGCCAGTACATTCAATGTACTGACCCTTTGTGGCTGCAACGTCTCATGTTGCAGGATATCTTACGACGAGTAAGTGATACGTTAGGGTTACGATTTCTACACTCAACTTTGCCATTGGTGTTGATGGGAATCCACAACCTTGTTACTTCCGCTATTTTGGATTGAGGTAATAGTATCTTACGTTACTTATACATGTGATTTACCTCTGTTATAAATCCTCGAGTACTATGTGTGTCAGCATACCGATTCGGGTCGGGATGACACTTAAGCACAGAGACTTGATCCATTCGGGTCGGGTCGCTACAATATCTCTCAAGTCTTCAGATATTAACATCATCTTGGGCATGGACTGGATGACAGCTCATCATGCCAAGATCGATTTTTACACTAGATCTGTTCAACTTACACATCCATCTAGCAAAATATTCAATGTCTCCACTAGAGTTGCAAGGCGTCAACTCTATTCTCTTAATGCCAGCCCTCTTCCAGACCTTGAAGATATTCCGGTAATTCGTGACTTCCCAGATGTCTTTCCAGAAGAACTGCCAGGTGTTCCACCTGACAGAGATGTAGAGTTTGTCATAGAACTTATCCCAGGAACTGTTCCAATCTCTAGGAGACCATACAAGATGGCATCTTTGGAGTTAGCTGAGCTTAAGAAACAGCTTGATGAGTCCTTGCAAAAAGGTTTCATCCATCCCAGTTCTTCTCCTTGGGCTTGTCCTGTCCTCTTCGTCAAGAAGAAGGATGGTACGGATCAGATGGTTGTAGATTATCGTCCTGTTAATGTGGTCACGACAAAGAACAAGTATCCGCTCCCCAGGATCAATGACCTGTATGATCAGCTCGCTGGATCCTCAGTCTTTTCCAAGATGGATTTGAGGTTAGGCTACCACCAAATCAAAATCAGAAACGGGGACATCCCCAAAATGGCCTTTGTCACTCGTTATGGTCAATACGAGTACACCGTGATGTCTTTCGTCCTAACCAATGCTCCAGCTACTTTCTCCCGCTTGATGAGCTCGATCTTTATGGAGTACTTAGATAAGTTCGTCGTGGTTTATCTCGATGATATTCTTATTTACTCGAAGATCGAGGAAGAGCATGCTGAACATCTTAGACTTGTGTTAGAAAAACTCAGAGAGCACCGCCTTTATGCCACGTTCTCCAAGTGTGAATTTTGGTTGCCAGAAGTGACCTATCTAGGCCGTGTGATCTCTGGTAAGGGCATTTCTGTCAATCCCGAGAGAGTTAAAGCCGTTCTCGATTGGACTCCACCCGAAACGGTCAAACAAGTTAGGAGTTTCCTTGGTCTAGCCAGTTATTGTCGCCGCTTCATTGAGAACTTCTCCAAAGTGGCCAAACCCCTCACGGAGCTTCTAAAGAAAGATAAAAGGTTTGAGTGGACCCCATAGTGTGAGCATAGTTTTCAGGAACTGAAAAGACGCCTGACTTCTGCGCCCATACTCATGCCACCAGACTTCACTAAAGACTTTGTTATCTATTGCGACGCTTCGCGTCATGGACTAGGTTGCATTCTTATGCAGGATCGTCATGTGATTGCCTATGCATCTCGACAGTTGCATCCACATGAGGAAAATTATCCTACACATGATCTAGAGCTTGCAGCCGTAGTCTATGCACTTAAGACTTGGCGACATTACCTTCTTGGTAACCGTTGCAAAATCTACATTGACCATCAGAGTCTCAAGTATATCTTCACCCAATCGGATCTGATTCTCAGACAGAGACGTTGGTTGGAGTTGATCTCGGATTACGACTTAGGAATCACCTACACCCCAGGCAAAGCCAATGTCATGGCTGATGCTTTAAGTCGTAAATCCAATTGCAACAACCTCATGTTGCAAAAATGTCAACCACCCCTTCATGAGGGATTCTGTAAGCTTAACCTTCACATGGTTCCCTTTCTACCTTGGTGGCGAAACCTACCCTTACGGATCAGATCATAGAGGCTTAGAAGCATGATACGGGAATCTCCCGGATCAAGAAAAATATTTCCAAGGGAGTTGCCGACTGTTTCTCTATGGATGAACGAGGTGTTGTTTACTTTGGAAACTGTTTGGTGGTTCCCAAATGTCAACAGATGCAACAACTGATCCTTAAGGAGGCCCATGAATCCCCTCTCACGATTCAACCCGGTAGTACAAAGATGTATCAGGACCTACGCCAAAGATTCTGGTAGACTAGGATGAAGAGAGAAATCGCTCAGTATATTGCCAACTCTGACATTTGTCATCGCGTTAAGGCAGAGCATCAAAGACCTGCTGGCACCCTTCAACCTTTAGCTATTCCCGAGTGGAAATGGGACAAAGTTGGTATGGACTTCATCACCGGCTTTCCCAGGACCAAGAAAGGAAATAATGCTATCTTCGTAGTCATTGATCGTCTTTCCAAAGTGGCTCACTTCCTACCTGTTCGAGAGAGTATCACTGCTAGTTAGCTCGCTGACTTATATATCTCCTGATTAGTGTCACTCCATGGTGTTCCACTAGAGACCAATTCAGATCGTGGCAGTCTTTTCACCTCTCATTTCTGGGAAAGTTTCCAAACTGCCATGGGCACCCGTCTTTCCTTCAGTACCGCTTTCCACCCTCAGTCAAGTGGTCAGGTGGAAAGGGTCAACCAAATTCTCGAAGACATGCTTAGAGCTTGCGTTATCTCATTCGGTATGGATTGGGAGAAATGTCTTCCCTTTGCCGAGTTTGCTTATAACAATAGCTACCAATCCAGTCTTAAGAAAGCACCCTTCGAGATTCTGTATGGACGAAGATGTCGAACACCTTTGAACTGGTCAGAAACTGGTGAAAGGCAATTCTTCAAACTAGATATGATCCAGGAGGCAGAAGAGCAAGTTCGCATCATTCGTGAGAATTTGAAAACAGCCCAATCTCGTCAAAAGAGCTAGTATGACCGTCGTCATAAGGAAGTGGCTTATGAAGTTGGTGACAAGGATTACCTTTGGTTTACTCCTTTGAAGGGTACCCATCATTTCGGTATCAAGGGCAAGTTGGCTCCTCGTTACATCAGTCCTTTTTGCATTCTCGCTAAACGAGGAGAGGTTGCCTACAAATTGGAGCTACCCCCACATCTTTCTCGAGTTCATGATGTCTTCCACGTCTCTCAACTCAGGTGTTGCTTCTCTGATCCCATCCGCGGAGTGGACCATGAAACGCTTGATCTCCAAGATAACCTCACTTATCGAGAGTACCCCGTTCGCATTCTGGATCAAGCAGAGCGTGTCACTCGACGTCATAACATCAAGTTTCTCAAGGTTCAGTGGTCTCATCATGCCGAGAGAGAAGCTACTTGGGAGCGAGAAGATCGTCTTCGACTTGAGTACCCCGCTTTCTTTCCGCCAACTCCTGAATCTCAGGACGAGATTTTTTCGAGTGGGGGCGAGTTGTCACATCCCTAGTTCTGGTATGTTATAGGTTTGCCTTGTGCATCATGTTTAAATTTCAAATGAAGTTGAATTGGGGATTGATAAACCCTAGCACAAATGCAATTGAAATAGGTTCAACCAAAATATTTTCAATGACCTCAAAAGATCCTTTTAAAATGTTCATGATTTATGGAAAAAGGTGAAAGCCTCTACCAGAGATGATGCATATTTTTCCAGGACATTTTGGTCATTGAATTAAATCATTATGGTATTTGAGTTGGAGTTTAAAATTTACCATTAAATATTGGTTGCTCCAAATATTCTGAAATTTGTTGTGTGGTTTGAAAATATTTCAAATATTCCTCACAAAAATTTACAGAATTAACCAAAGTGTTTTGGTTAGTATTTTATTTGCAAAACAGTAGCAGAAATTAGAAAAACTGAAACAAATAAGAGAGAGAGGGAGAAAGCACTTACCTCGCGCTCACCTGGCAGCCCATCTGGCCGGCCCAGCCCACCAGTGGAAGGGAGGTCTTTTTCCTCCCGCAAGTCGGATGCACAGCGTGTGCCCGACGTGCGCACGGCCGCCGCACGCCACCTCCTGCCTCCCTGCTTGCTCCCGTGACCCCTGGAGACGCCACGCAGACCCCCTCGACTCTCTGTCACTCTCCCTTCACTCTCTGCTCTCTCCCCTGGCCTCTACACTACTAGGAAAAGGGCTATAGATGGAAATGACACTAATGGCGCACCAGACATGTGGTGCGCCATTAGTATATACTAATGGCGCACCATGTGTTGGTGCACCATTAGTGCCCAAATACAAATGGCGCACCACATCCACGGTGCGCCATTAGTAACAATTTTTTTTTAATTTTTTTTCAAAACTACGAATGGCGCACCGTGGGAGTGGTGTGACTCCCACGGTGTGCCATTAGTAAAAAAAATTAAATTTTTTTCAAAACTACTAATGGCGCACCGTGGGAGTGGTGCGCCATTACTAGTTGAACTAGTAATGGCGCACCACTCCCATGGTGCGCCATTAGTAACTTGGCTAGCACTTCCACTGAATGCACCCCCCCTTGTGGACCGCCTTTTCAGTTTAAAAAAATAAAAATAAATGATGGAAATGTCGAAAAATAAAAGAAAATAAGTTTCCCATGTGATATGTGGTCTAGTTGTTGTGAAAATTTACAAATATGAATTTCGACTTTATTTGCGAAATCTCTCGAGAATTTGTAAAATGGGCATAACTTTTGCGTACGAACTCGGATGAAAAAGTTTTTTATATGAAAAATCATCTACTCGAAAAGTTACATCCGAATTTATCTGGGGGAACCTTGTTAAACATTTTCAAAATCCCCAAAAACCTAACAGAAAAAAAGTTACGGGGCTTCTAAGATCCGGAGGCAAAAAAAATTTCAAACTTACTAGTGGCGCACCGTATGCTAGGTGCGCCACTAGTAACAGAAAAAAATGGTTTTGAAAAAAAATTGAATTATTTTTCAAAATATGATACGTAATATGATCGGGAAGTTTGAAATATTTTTTCAAAAGTTCATCATACTCATGAACATGAACAAAGTCCTAGACATCAGTAATGTTTACTAGGATTGATATGATAGATATATCAACAAGTGCCTGTGAAGTGAGGTGGTGCTGGGGTTGGATAGAACTATGAAGTTAAGCGTGCTTGGGCTGGAGTAGTGTGAGGATGGGTGACCTTTTGGGAAGTTTGACCACAGAGTGCGATTTGACCTGAGATTAAGCCATAGTGACCCGAGATTAAGAAAAAAAATGAAAAAAAATTGAATTTAAAAAAATGAAAAAAAAATTGAAAAAAATATTATTACTAATGGCGCACTTCTATGTGGTGCGCCATTACTAAGTCAGATAGTAATGGCGCACCTCTAGGTATACTAATGGCGCACCAGTGGTGCGCCATTAGTAAAAAATACTGGTGGCGTGCTACTAATGGCGCACCAGTAGTGCGCCATTAGTAGGCAAAACTGGTGAGCTCCACCTCGCCGCCTGCTACGTCCTCAACGAGCCAGGCGACCCGGGAAGCTCTGCATCAACGCCATCTCCATCTTCTTCATCGTCGGCCACTGAAGCTCGCCAGCGTGGATTCGCTAGCTCTAGACCCTCCCCGGCCTCGTCGTTGATTCTGCTGGATTCGCCATGAGCCCCTGTCTCTTTCCCCTCTCTCCCCATGCTCGTCCGCGCCTCCTAGCCACCATGGCCATCGGAGCCGATTGCTCATCGCCGCCGGCCATGTCGCCACCACGGCTACGGTCGTGCAACCATGCGTCCAAGCCTACCATTGAGCTCACCGCACCCCCACGAGTCCAATGCGCCTAACCGCGGCTCCTGCCATGCCCTGCACTGTCGACTCATTCGACGCCCGAACGCCGGCCGCCGCACTTGCCATCACCGCCGTCATTCTGGGCCATCTCCGCGAAGCTGAGGGCACCACTGGATGTGCGCAAGTGCCAGTGTAGGATCGAAAGTATGTCTAGAGGGGGGGTGATTAGACTACTTGACCAAATAAAAACTTAACCTTTTCCCAATTTTAGTTCTTGGCAGATTTTAGCTATTGTAGGACAAGTCAAGCAATCATCACACAATTCAAGCAAGCATGCAAAGAGTATATTGGCAACGGAAAGTAAAGCATGCAACTTGCAAGAGTGTAAAGGGAAGGGTTTGGAGAATTCAAACGCAATTGGAGACACAGATGTTTTTCCCGTGGTTCGGATAGGTGGTGCTATCCTACATCCACGTTGATGGAGACTTCAACCCATGAAGGGTAACGGTTGCGCGAGTCCACAGAGGGCTCCACCCACGAAGGGTAATGGTTGCGCGAGTCCACGAAGGGCTCCACCCACGAAGGGTCCACGAAGAAGCAACCACCCACAAAGGGTCCACGAAGAAGCAACCTTGTCTATCCCACCATGGCCATCGCCCACGAAGGACTTGCCTCACTAGCGGTAGATCTTCACGAAGTAGGCGATCTCCTTGCCCTTACAAACTCCTTGGTTCAACTCCACAATCTTGTCGGAGGCTCCCAAGTGACACCTAGCCAATCTAGGAGACACCACTCTCCAAGAAGTAACAAATGGTGTGTAGGTAATGAACTCCTTGCTCTTGTGCTTCAAATGATAGTCTCCCCAACACTCAACTCTCTCTCATAGGATTTGGATTTGGTGGAAAGAAGATTTGATTGGAAAGCAACTTGGGAAGGCTAGAGATCAAGATTCATATGGTAGGAATGGAATGCCTTGGTCTCAACACATGAGTAGGTGGTTCTCTCTCAGAACAAATGAGTTGGAATGATGTGTGTGTTCTGATGGCTCTCTCACTGAATGAGAAAGAGGTGGAGGGGTATATATAGCCTCCACACAAAATCCAACCGTTACACACAATTTACCAATCTCGGTGGGACCGAATCAGAAAACTCGGTCTGACCGAAATAGTAAACCTAGTGACCGTTAGGAATTTCGGTGGGACTGACATGCAACTCAGTAGGACCGATTCGGTTAGGGTTTGGGCATAACGTAATCTCGGTGAGACCGATTACACAAACTCGGTGAGACCGAATTTGGTAATTAGATAACCAGAGAGTTGGTCAGGCAAACTCGGTGGGACCGATTTGCTCTTTCGGTGAGACCGAAAAGTTACAAAGGGGAAACACTGAGTTTACATTGCAATCTCGGTGGGACCGATTCGCTCTTTCGGTGGGACCGAAAAGTTACGAAAGGGAAACAGAGAGTTTGCAACCCCATCTCGG
Organism: Triticum urartu; assembly: GCF_003073215.2. Classification (NCBI taxonomy): domain Eukaryota; kingdom Viridiplantae; phylum Streptophyta; class Magnoliopsida; order Poales; family Poaceae; genus Triticum; species Triticum urartu. The sequence continues at coordinate 250,808,029 of NC_053027.1, read as the reverse complement.
TGGGACCGAGATCCTTATCGATAGAACCGAATTGCTAGGGTTTGGCAGTGGCTAATGACAAGTGAAACTCGGTGGCGCCGGATAGGAAGAATCGGTAGGACCGAGTTTGGCTTAGAGTTTTGGTCATATGTGGATATGGGAAAGTAGTTGTGGGTTTTGGAGCGTATCACTAAGCATATGAAGCAAGAGGCTCATTAAGCAACACCTCATCCCTCCTTAATAGTATTGGCTTTTCCTATGGACTCAATGTGATCTTGGATCACTAAAATATAAAATGAAGAGTCTTGAGCTTTTGAGCTTGAGCCAATCCATTGTCCTTAGCATTTTGAGGGTTCCACTTTCACATCCATGCCATGCCAATCATTGAGCTTTCCTGAAATAATTATCTTGGAATAGTATTAGCTCAATGAGCTATATGTTGTTATGAATTACCAAAACCACCTAGGGATAGTTGCACTTTCACCTATCAAGCCGCACACCTGATCGGCCATCAAGCTGTCAGACTTTATTAAACAAGACCAGTCAGTTCCGCAGGCTAACAGCTCGGTAATTCCAGAGTTGGACTAGTAGTTTAGCATCCGTCGATCGCTGCACACATCCACAAAATTCGTACCGCGTGTACATAATTATGCACTCAAAATACCTTGGGCATCAGCGGAGGCATAATACGGATAGGCCCATAATACAGTTCGACCCTATGTGGCCTTCCCCTTTTTGTTGATTATTTTTTCTCTTTTACCACAGGTGAATTAAAACCTATTCCTCCTACGGACTTACAAGGACTCTTTTCGAGCCCGGTTACATACAAATAGCCGAAGTCCATTCCTCTCAAGGAATCTCTCTCTCCAAGGAGAAAACGGCGCAGACGTGCGGCAGGAGGTCCAAAGGATTTTGTAGACCAAAACTTTATCCACGAACCTGTATAGAGCTTTTCCCCTTCTTATTAGATCCCTGGCATGTAAAATGGCCTTCGTGATTATGGTGCCATCTGTAAGATCACGTTTTGACGTATCAATCAGATTCCATTGAAAGCAATTTTTATTCGGTGTCACCTTTATTCATAGACTGTTTGTCGTCTCCTATGTTGTCTCACTCACACACCTCGGCACAAATTTCCAAGGGCTCTATATGGCCACACATGTGTCGCCAAACAAAAGCCCGAATAGCTTTATAGCACAATTCGGCGTCCCGAGCTTGGCATTATATGCATTGGCTCCAAATCATGTCTTTGGTCAATAGTTGGGTTGCCCGGCTCTTGTGTTTGCTACCTTACATTCCGTTTGTTCGGCTAGGGTAGTAAAGGGAGAACTACTATGATTGTGTTTCTGGTTCGTCCGGTCAAGCACCTTAGTAGAGAAAGCCAAAAATTGACTGTCATGCTGCGGCGAGAGCTGGTCAGCCATTCAGCGATTTATTAAAATCTTTAGCGATTGTTTCCGTATTATACGAAGGACCGTTTTTCCGGTCACATTCGCAATGCATCCACATCCGGATAGCTGCGTGCATACCAGGGGCTATCCTCTAGCCCCATCGTCAAACTCCTGTGGCTAAGTCAGAGTGGTAAAGCCACATAGTCTGATTGTCTGGTTCGCCGCACAGACACCTCCTTCACAGACCAAGACGTTGGGTCAAGTGTGATCATGTGTTATTCCGAACACCCCCGTAGTATCTACGTGGGGGCCGAAGCAGACGACTGGAAAACTCTCAGGAATACAAAAATGGTCGCATAGGAGGGAAGAACTTTCAGACAAAGGTACAAATATATTACAAAGCCTTGATAGATAATACAAATGTCCAGACAATTTGGGTACATTATGCGAACATAATGTCCTTTGAGCATTGACCCTCTATCAAGCGGACGCCCTCTAGAACGTCCTCTAAGTAGCACTCCAGCGTGAAGTGGTTCTTGCCTCCGAGAGGGCCCTCGACAGCCACTTCGACAACCTTCATATTTGCCCAGTGCATTTTGACACGGGCGAAGGCCATCTTTGCACCTTCTATGCACACCAACCGCTTGATTGCGTCGATTCGGGGCACTAAATCTACAAGTCGCCGTGCCAGGCCAAAAAAGCTGCTTGGAATGGGTTTAGCTGGCCATAGCCAAACTATGACGTCCTTCATGGCCGCTCCGGACATCTTATGCAGCTCGGCCCACTACGCCATTTTGTCGTTCAACAGCGCCGGGTGCTCCCGCGCTGCGAACTATGACCAGAATGGATTCTCCATCGCATGCCCCTCCTAAGCCTGGAAGAATTGCGCCGCATCGGCGGCTCTCTTCAGAAGATCTACAAAGACATCTTGAGAACTCCACAGTCAATTAAGCAAGGCATATCTCTGATCGCCAAACTTAGTCTGTAAAAGAAAGGGCTTACCAGCCGCTATCTGTCCGGCCTGCCGGACCTTCTCGCGAGTCACCCTAGATTTGGATCGCGCCTCTTTGGCCTCCTCAAGGGCCTTGGTGAGCTTGGTTACTTTGGAATTATTCTCCTCCTCCAGGGACTTGCACTTGCGGGCGGCATCCTTGAGCTCTTGCGCTACTACAGATACCCGCTCCTTGACCTGGCGCCGGATGGCCTGTTCGGCCTTCAAATCTGCAGCCGCTTTATCAGCGGCCGTATTGCTCACTCTCGCCTGCTCCTTGGCCCGGGCAAGTTCGCCCCTGAGGGTCTCGACCTCAGCAGCGCCATCTGCAATTTCACACATAACAAAGTCTAAGTTTCAACTTCGCATTCACACATTCATATAGGCACAAACGGGATGTTCGCAGCATACCATGTGCCTCGTCGAGCCATTTGTTAATAAGGACAATGTCATCATCGGCCTGCTTCAGTTGCCATTTCAGTTCGGAAACCTCAGCTGCCTGGGCGGTTGCCGCCAACAGTGAAGCATGTTTTTTCAGCCAAATAAGTATGTTAGTTCCTACAGATATATATAGATCCACTGTTCGCCCTTCTTCATAGGCCCACCAGAGTCTCAGGGGTTACTATCTATATACAGGCATATTTTCCATATGGAAAGTGGCCAAAGACATTACATTGCATACCTCGAAGCCTGTTAGCGGGCTCGTAAAGGCTTCATTCAGCCCGCTTTTAGCGGACTGAATCTTCTCACCCACCGTACCCATCAAGGTATGGTGCTCCTCCAAGATGGACACACTCCGCAGTTCGTCCCTCAACATCTTCGGCGCCTCCAGATTCATGTAGGTCACCGCAAGAATAGGCGCTCCCCCCTCCCTTGAAGGGGGGCGCTCACTCAACTCCAGATCCGCCTCCGGAGCGGTATTCGGCTGGGGGCCGAACAATCCAGGCCCCCAACCCAGGTCTTCACAGGAGTCGCGCCCCTCGTGTCCTCAATGGCCGAGGTATTACCCTCCAGTGCCGTATTGATGGTCCCCCGCACCTCTCGACGATCCGGTGAAATCCTTTGGGATGACACCTCGATGTCATCTGCCCTAGGGGGTGAGGAAACTTGCGGAGGCATCTCGCTCTCCATCATCTCCGGCGGCAAATCCCCTGATGAGGAGGATTGTTGAGGGAGATCGCGGGCCGGACTGAAAAACATGATTTAATATTATTCTCACAATTCGTAAAGGAGTGGATGTATGTAAAGCGTCCTCAGGCACTTACGATTCGGCAAGGGGCTTGGTCCGGGGGCGGGGCTTGGGGATGTCCTTGGTGCCCGAATGCGAGTCATCCGAAAGAGATAACTTTCCCCTCTTAGAAGCCCTCGCCTCGGGTCTTCGAAGGCCGCCCTCTTTTTTTCCTTTGAGAGGAGGGTTATCTTCTTCCTACTCCTCCTCATCCTCATTTTCGTCTCCCTCGTGAGAGGAGGGAGCTTCGGTCCCTACAGACATTGCGTCCGAGGTACCTTCGTGTTGGGGGCCACTTTTGGCCTCCTTGTTATTCTTCTTCTTGTCCTTCTTTACTGGCACCTAGTATGGTGCCGGGACTAGCATCCTCATTAGGAGAAGACCGGCTGAGCCTTCGGGAAGGGGGTTCGGACACCTGATCCGCTCTGCCTTCTTTGACCAGACCTGTTTAAAGGATGGAAGGGTTAGTGTATCCCCTTGGATTAACAAACCAAGCTATAGGCGGAGGCTTAGCCCTTACCGGGGGGCCGGATGGTTGCAGTCAAGACCAACGTCTTCGGACGTCTCCGGCACGACTTTTGAGATTTAAAGAGCAATTTCCAGATCTCTTTGTGCGTCGTGCTGAAGAATTGTTGCAGAGTTCGCGACCCTTCCGGATTAAACTCCCACAGACGGAGAGGCCGTCGCTGGCAGGGAAGGGTCCGGCGGATGAGCATCACCTGAATCACGTCAGTGAGGCGGCTGTTCTTCTCTATGATACTTTTGATGCGCTTTTGCAGCATCAGCACCTCATCGGTCGATCCCCAGTCTGTACCCTTGTTAGTCCATGACGCGAGTCATTTAGGGGGTCTGGATCTAAATGCAGGAGTGGCGGCCCACTTGGTACCGTGGGGTTCGGTGATATAGAACCACTCCTGCTGCCATGTCTTGACGGTATCCACAAAGGCCCCTTTAGGACAGATAGCTTGTGGAAGCTTGCTCACCATGGCCCCGCCGCAATCCACATGCTCCCCATTGACCACCTTCGGCTTCACGTTGAAAATCTTGATCCACAAGCCGAAGTGTGGGGGGATGCGGAGAAATGCCTCGCACGTGATGATGAACGCCGAGATATGGAGGAAGGAGTTCGGAGCTAGATCGTGAAAAATCTAGCCCATAGTAGAACATGAGGCCATGAATAAAAGGGTGAGGGGGAAACCCTAACCCGCGGAGGAAGTGGGGGATGAACACGACCCTCTCGCCAGGCTCTTGAGTAGGGATGACTTGCCCCTTTGGCGAAAGCTTGTGTGCGATTTCCGCGGTTAAGTACCTCACCTCCCAAAGTCCCTGGATTCCTTCTTCGTCATGGAAGAGGCCACCCACTTGCCTTGAGATCCGGATCTGGACATGGTCAGAGAACGTGGTGGCAATGGAGAAGGATTGAGACTTGGGCGCTGGAGCTCAACGATGGGAGGGCTGAGGAAGGAGAAGGCGTGGGTTAAAAGATGTGTCTTATCCCTTTATAAAGGCAATGAATATCAAATGACCTCGCACAAGCCTTAAAATTTACCTATTCCCAACTGGTCGAGAGGATGACACAGTTGGATTATCCAAGCCCTCGTTGATGAAAAGCCCGCAATAAGGGGACACGATCTCTGCTTTGACAAGATGTGCCACTGGGAGTTGTGCCAAAACGCAAAACAGGAGGCTGAAAAAACGGTTCGAAATAATAATAAAGCCGTGACTCAATGCCTCGCCGAAAAAGTTTTCAGAAGACATAACCTATTTTTGTTTAAGTATTTTTCCCTCGCGGTTCAGGGTTGTAACTATTGTATAGAGCCGGATATAGTTCTTTTGATCAACTACTTTGGAGTATTCGGAGGAGGAACCCGTCTTGCAATGTCGAAGCCAATCTGCGCGCCGGACACATCATCATTGAAGCTTGGTTCAGTGGCTACTGAGGGAGTCCTGGATTAGGGTGTCCTCGGGCGTTCGGGTTATGTGACGTGGGCCGGACTGGTGGGCCGTGAACATACAAGATAGAAGGCTTCCCCCCGTGTCCGGATGGGACTCTCCTTGGCGTGGAAGGAAAGCTTGGCGTTTGGATATGAAGATTCCTATCTCTTTAAACCGACCCTGTACAACCCTAGCCTCCTCTGGTATCCATATTGATAGAGGCGAGGGTGTCCCAATGTTTCGATGAGATGGTGGCTATCGTTTTCTGTGGGAGTCAACCTTGACGATCCGACTACGAACGTGCGAGACGTCGCGCCTTAGCAATCGCTAAACCAACTTTCGAGGGTTATTGACCACGCCGGAGCACGATCAACCTGACCACGAGTGTCTGTTTCCTGCGAGCAAACGAAGAATAAGCAAGAAACTGAGATTTCAATCTGGATATTGCGAATATAAGATTAATGCTTTATTGATCAAGGTGGGGTTTTGTGACGCCTTGGTCTGGTCGTTGAACACAAACGAAGTACGCGAAGTTGCAGCTATGGCGAACTTTTAATCTAAACAAAACCCAAAGTCTAAACGACACCCTAAGGGCTGTATATATGGAGGAAGAGGGGGGGATTTTGGGGCCCTTGAAGGAGGGGTCCGAAACCAACCCTATCTCTTGTTTCCCCACACATACGGACTCTAAAAACAGCCTATACTTAAGTATTTCGAAAATACATGGGCCTGGCCCAATAATAAGATGACGCAGCACCTAAAATAGCCTCTGGACAAAATTTATGAAGTGGCATCTTGTATATTTGGTCCAAGGATTCATGCACTCCTTATGCTGGCTTCAAAGTCCTGAAATCATCACTTGTAACTCCGTTCTTGATCCCCTTGCGCATGCCATCCATGCTTGAACTTGCTCCAAGGTTCATCTTTCTTGTCCAAGGTAGGCCCCTCATTCGTAAGCAAAACAAATGTATCCAATTTAGGCAGTAGCATATTCTCATGAACATTAGAATCGTTACTAAGAAACGAAAGTACCTGATAATTCAATTGGCGTGCGCGAGCTCTAGTAATTGGTCCAGTATGTATAGAAACAGGGGCTATGGGTGTAACAATGGTATTGATGTCCTCATCACATATAAACCAGAGGGTTTAGTCGGTAGTCGCAATCATTATCATACAGGCTAGACATCTAGGTTTCAGCCATTATGATCTCGAGGTAGATCAACTCTTGTAACCCCTATACTCATCAAAGTCAATCAAGAAGGACGTAGGGTATTACCTCCATTAAGAGGGCCCGAACCTGGGTAAACACTGTGTCCCCTGCCTCTTATTACCATCGATCCTTAGACGCATAGTTCGGGACCCCTACCCGTGATCTGCCGGTTTTTACACCGACAGCATGATCTGGAGACTCCAAATGATGGCCGACGGCTCCTCGATCCAACAGGCGGCCAAGCGCTCCAGTTGCTCGACCAGTCGGGGCTTGATGCCGGACAGGATGAGGCCGTTTTCTCGCTCTACCTAGCCGTTTGATTGCACATGGGAAACGGACGCTAGGTCCAATCAGATGCCCTGCATCATGCAGAAACGGGCCAAGGCACCTTTGGCGAAGTCCGTGCCATTGTCGGTGATGATTCTGTGCGGGATGCCATACCGGATGGTGATATCCACAATGAATGTGACAGCAGTCGGACCATTCAACTTCTTGATTGGCCTTGGCTAGTCCACTTTGTGAACTTGTCCATGGCGGGTCGGAGCCGATCGCTACTTGTTGCGTCATTGAAGTCCCTGGGCCGACTGCTGCAGTCCCCGGGCCGGGTCCTGAAGTCCCTGGTCCGCTTACCGAAGTCCCCGGGCTGACTGCTAAAGTCCCTGAGCCAGATCCGACTGCACGGGGATCAGTCGGCACGAAGATGGACTCTGATTCTGGCGAGGGCTTGATAGACGGCTTGCGCAGGCACTCGAGGGAGACGCCTGGTGGTATGGCTTGCCGGGTGGAGCCAATTCACTCTAGGGCATCGTCTTGCTCATTGTCGGCCCGTGGCACATGAAGGAACTCGCACCCGTCGAAGTGCCCACTGATCTCCAAGACGAGGAAGCGGTAGCGCGCCATGTTTGCGTCCTTGGCGTCCCAGTCGCCAGACGACTGCTCGACCACCAAGTCCTAGTCGATGTAGCATAGAATTCGGCGGATGCCAATCTCCTTGGCTAGCCGGAGCCCGTGCACGAGTGCCTTGTACTTGGCCATGTTGTTGGAGGTTGCAAAGTGGATCTGCAGCGCGTACTTGAGGTTGACGCCTTTGGGAGAGGTGAGGACGAAGCCGGCTCCCAAACCGGTGCGCATCGTCGAGCCATTGATGTACATCCACCAGTGAGTAGAATCTGGCGCTGGCGGAAGGTACTGGGTCTCGGCCCAGTCGACTAGGAAGTCGTCCAGCGCTTGGGACTTGATGGCGGTGCGGGGTTGGTAGAGTATGGTGTGGGGAGCCAGCTCAATGGCCCACTTGGCCACCGGCCCGAGGCATCTCTGTTCCCTACGATCTTGGCAAGGCGAGCAGTGTAGACGACTGTGATGGTCTGCATCTGGAAGTACTACTTCAGCTTCTTGGCAGCAAAGTACATGTTGTAGCACATCTTATGGTAGTGGGGTGATGAGGACATCAATACAATTGTTACACCCAGAGCCCCTGCTGCTATACATACTGGAACAATTACTAGAGCTCGCGCACGCTAATTGAATTACCAGATACTTTCGTTTCTTTGTAACGATTCTAATGTTCATGAGATTATGATGCTGCCTAAATTGGATACATTTATTTTGCTTACAAATGAAGGGCCTAGCTTGGACAAGACAGATAAACCTTGGAGCAAGTTCAAGCATGGAGATGATGGCATGCGCAAGGGGAACAAGAACGGAGTGACAAGTGGTGATTTCGGGACTTTGAAGCCACCATAATGAGTGCATGAAGCCTTGAACGAAATATACAAGATGTCACTTCATAAATTTCGTCCAGAGGCTATTCTAGGTGCTTCGTCACCTAATTTTTTGGCCAGGCCCATGTAATTTTGAAATACTCGATTATAGACTGTTTTTAAAGTCCATATGTGTGGGGAAACAAGAGTCAGGGTTGGTTTCAGACCCCTCGTCCAAGGGCCACGAAATTGGCCCTATCTCCTCCATATATACAGCCCTTAGGGCATTGTTTAGACTTTGGGTTTTGTTTAGATTAAAAGTTCGCCATAGCTGCAACTTCGCGTACTTCGTTTGTGTTCAACGACCAGAAAGGCGTCACAGAACCCCACCTTCATTAATAAAGATTTCCTCTTATATTTGCAATATCCAGATTGCAATCTCAGTTTCTTCCTTGTTCTTTGTTTGCTCGCAGGAAACAGACCCTCGTGGTCCGGTTGATCATGCTCCTGCGTGGTCAATAACCCCTCGGATGTTGGTTTAGCGATTGCTAAGGCGCGACGTCTCGCACGTTCGTAGTTGGATCGTCAAGGTTGACTCCCATAGAAAATGATAGCCACCATCTCATCGAAACATCGGGACACCTTCGCCTCTATCAAGTGTTATCAGATTTCCAGGTTGCTCGGTGAGAATTTATAGTTTTTCGTACTTTAGATCGAGTGCGTTCTTCATATCTACAGTCCACGAAAAACCACAAAAAAATTAGGGTTAGTTCATCGTATCTGAACCAATCTGAGCCTTTGCATAATCTTTTTAGGGTTTTTGATTTGTTCAATTTGCGGCTGCATCATCGTGTCTAGTTGCTAGTCTTAGTGTCTAGTCTTTTATAGTTTCGAGTTCTGGTCATAAGTTGTCATGTTGCCGCCGCACCATCATCATCGCCCCTGCCATCTACCACCACTGCTTATCCGCCACCGATCCATATCCATATACCACCACCAATCCGTATCCATATACCACCACTGCTACCACCATCGCTGCCATATACAACCAGCGCTGCCATATCCTACCACCAAATATCCACCACCAATCTGAGTTCCTTTCATATGGTTTGTTTTCAAGATCCATCTAATTTCCGATTTGTGTTTCCTTTCCTGAGTAGGTTTCGCAAAAAAATACTTTCGCAGGCAAAAATATTTTTTCCCTATCCTATTTTTAGGCTTTTCTGAATTTTTTTAGCTACATGCCATCATAGTGATTTTTTGTCGTTCTTTTTCGTCGTCACTGCCCTGATTTCCCAAAAAATTGTTCAAAAAATTTGTGCCCATCCTGTCATTTTGACCTGGGAAGAGTTTTGAGACACTCGCCATTATAGTGATTTTTCGCAAAAAAAGAGGAGTGCAAAAGAAACAAAAAAAGGAGCGCCAAAAAAACAAAGCGAAAAAAATTCCAAAGCGTGCTTTTCCCTTGTTTACGTGCCACACTGTGATTTTGTTCGTGTTCTAGGCTTGCGTCTCTAGTATGGTCTAGCCTAGGACCAGCACAGTACCGTCGTTAAGCGTTTATTCAACTTTGCATCTCTGAATTGATTATTGCTGACATTTTTTGCTACCATATTGTAAGCCTTCCTAGCTCCACATACATCTACATCATGCGTCTGACTCTCCCTGGTAATCACTCTATCCAAGCTTTGAGAGTTTTGACTACAGCGGTTGCCGATCACCGTCTGCTGCTGGGTAAGAGCTGGTAAGAATTTGAGATTTGCTTGAAAGATTTCTGACACCCATCACTACCTCTTGTTAGTAGTCTGTAGGATCATATTCTTGTGTGTTTCTATTGCTGCTAACCATGGCAGGATCACAAGCCGACGAGATTGACTGGAAGAACTTCATGAACAAGGAGATTCATGATAAGTTTCAGCAAATGATGAGTGGACAGGTGCAAGATGTGCTAAACAGATTTGAAGAGGCCATGGAGAAGTTAGATGGCATGGAGAAGACGTTCGAAACAAAGCTTGATAACAAGTTTACTGAATTGCTTGCGTGTTTTCCACCATCACCGCTGGCTGCACCTGTCGCACCTATACAACAACAACAACAACAACAACAACAACAACAACAACGTCGCCTTCCAAATCAAGTGGGACGACCACTGCGCGTTCCCCTTGATCCTGGTCAAAATTCTGGTGCCACTGTTGATGCTTCTGTAGCTCCTGCTGCTACTGCATAGGTGGAGGACCATTACAACGATGAGGTTGATCAAAATCAGAACTATGTGCAACCACCAGCACCACCACCAGGTCATCCTCATGCATATCATCGCAACAGTAGGGCTGCACCACCACCTGAGGTACGTGATCATGACCATCTTCCTAAACTAAAATTGAATATTCCACCATTCAAGGGTAGATATGTTCCTGCTATATATCTAATTGGGAGTTAGAAACTAAACAATGTTTTACATGTTTACAATATCCTGAGGAGCGACGTGTTCCTGCTACTGTTTGTGCTTTCACTAGTTTTACATGTATTTGGTGGTCTGAAATTGTAGATTATATCGTATTCCGGCTACTTGGGCTGCTTTGAAAAATGTTATGCGTACTTGCTGGGTTCCACCATATTATCAATGTGATTTGCTTCCAAAATTGCAGCGTTTGAGACAATGAAAAATTATGTAGAAGAATATTATCAGAAATTACAAACTGGTATGATTCTATGTGGTATTGTTGAGGATAATGAATCTATGCTTGCATGTTTTATGCGTGGATTACATAAAGAGATTCAGACCATTCTAGAGTATAAGGAATATCATAATATCACTCGTTTATTCCATCTTGCTTGCAAAGCTGAATGTGAAGTGCAGGATCGACAGGCATTGGTGCGAACTAACTTTTCTGTAGGTCAACCTTCATCATGGACCCCGCGTGCATCCTCTACTTCCACATGTCATTCTGTACCGGTGCCTCCGTCAGCTGCCATCGCCAACTTTTGACACCAGATTTTGGCACGGCGATGAACTTAATTAAGATGGCCTCAAATGGAGAAGTTCTCAAAGTGAGAAAGTTCTGTATCGTCAAAAGGAAAAACTTTGATATTTGGGCCATAGTCATCCGGTCTCATCTCTAAGGCCGAAGTTGTGTTCGAAGTACTTAGATTTTGTATTCAGAACACTATTCGGCTGATTACGCCCCCAAGACTACCCCATATTGAAAACTGATCTACATGAATTGTCTTCGTCTCGTCGAAACAATCGATTTTGATATAAAGATCATCTAAATACGCGGTCATATGCAAAAGTTAGAGCTTGCACAATGCTACCCTCCACTGAGCAAAAATATGACGCCCAGAACCAGACACATATGTGGGTATGTCTGATGTGCTGCGTGAATATATAGCTGTCTTGAACGAGCGATTTGACCATCGATATGACCTCTGGTGAAAAAATGTTCCACATGAAAGTTGTTCGTCTTGTCGAAACAGTCAGGATTGCTTTCGGGCTCGTTTCCATCCGAGGTCGTCTGTCACCACAAAAAGGACCCTCAAAGTACAGCCAGTTTAAATCGAACAGTTTTGGAAAGTTCGGATAAAACCAGTCTGAATTTGACTAGGGTTCTGGACATGAATTGAAGTAATTTTCTTATAAGGGAATCCTAGATAAATCCTTTGCTTGTACTGGAAGTCTAGCCGCCTCTTATATATGTTGGAGGTGACGGCCGATTGAAACAACACCAATCAAATAAACACATCTACTACTTTTTCGTGTTCATCTACTCCCTCCGTTCGGAATTACTTGTCTCGGAAATGGATGTATCTAGAACTAAAATACATCTAGATACATCCATTTCTACGACAAGTAATTCCGAACAGAGGGAGTACTTTTTATCTCTCCCTTGTATCTTTCTTGTCGTTCTTCGCTAGTTCTTCATGCCAGAGGACTGCGGAATCACGAGGCTCTAGGGGCGAGCGAATCAACCTGCATTAGCCCATAGCTGCCACGAGCCCTGACGGGGTCCCTCCCGGGAAAGCGGGGCTTCGGGTCTACAAAAGCGTCTGCCAGCTGTCCTGCGTATCGCGCTTCCGGTCGGATCTCCTTCGACACGAGCTGCGGTGCATCACCCCCAGCGTAGAGGGTACACGGTGACGTGTTTGTGTGCGAACACACTTTTTGGGGACTCCGCTGGGGACGAAGCTTTGAATGGTCTCCGGACCGTTCTTGCTATGAAGAGATCGTCATCTAGGGTTTGGCATCTACGAAGGTAATATGAATACCCAATTCGCTTATGTAGATGCAAATAATGCATATGTTGTTGCTAGATCGTCTAATGAGTATAATGTATCGGCTATCCCTAGTTTTATCAATCATGTATCTAATTACGTGCAACAGCCGATTCATAATAATCTTCATGCTTCAACTTCATATAATTTCAGCAACATACAACATATGTATCCCAACTCCCATGCATCGGCAACCCCACAAATCTATATGCCGATGAACAACATGATGAGTTCGGTTAATCAAGTTAAGACACCCCATGTAGGAACTTCCAATAGGATGCAACAAAGTGTTTCAACTTTTTATTCATCGGCAAATAACTTGTAGTTTGTTAATCCAAACGTGTCGGTGGATAGGGGAATTGGCCATGCTACTACTAGTTATTCGGCCAATTACCCTCAAACATCATATGCTACACCTCATGCTACTAATTTTCTGGCACCATACGCAACTGTTGATGTCCATAATTCGGCTCCCCACCTTCATGGTCATGGCCGAATAAGTGAAACTTCTACAGGAGCACAAATGCCTTCACCTACTACCGTGGCATATCATGTCCCCCCAACACAATTACAGAATTTCAGTGACATATCGTTACCGAAAGAGTCTAAAAGTGTCGGGGGCAATTCTATCCAGATTGGGTCATTAAGAAAAATCTTACGTCTTTTTGGGATGAATGCAATGTTGTTCTACATGAATTAATAAAAGAGGGAAACCCTATTAATTCTACTACAATCCAAGCTAGATTATGCCAAAAAGAGAAAGCATTGGGTGTGGATAGAATTATCAAAAAAGATTGTGATTCAGATAATAAAGTTAATTCGGCTATTAAAAAGACCGAATCAAATATTACGTATGCTGAATCTATTCCAGAAAAACAAGATGACAAGGTGTTGGGGAGCTATTCGAAAGAGTATGAAAAGGTATGTTTGAAAAGGTATCCTATCGTTCAAGTAACGCAACCATCATGCTCTCCCAACGTGTTTGAAAAGGTATGTCTAGCAAGTGATTTACCTATCTTCCGATTTGGTCGTAGCTTTATTGTTGAAGCTTCTATAAGAGAAATTCTCATAAGTATTTTTGAAAGATCAATGCCGAAGGGAAATTTACTTGTTAGCAATAAAACTGTTATAGAACATATCGGTCAGTCTATTGTGACATTTATAAAGACCGATAGTGACCTATTATTGAAGCCAAAGTTTTCCCCATTGCTTTATCAAAATTTCATATCTAATTGGGTAGCTTTGCTTGTTTCTTACTTGGCTTGCACTTGGTCTCAATTGAGACATGTGTATTCTAACTATTTTCGTTTCAAAAATTTAAAGCCAAGGTCAAATTCTTTTGAAAAATTCGATGCTAATATAATATCTTATCCAAATACATCGGAGATAGGGTGTAAAACACAATGCATAGCCGAATGGGGAGATTCTAAATCTAAACCATTCGTTTGCTCAACTCCAAAGCCGTTTGCACACCAAGATCGGCTAGAAAATAAGAAGTATACCTTCAATTCAAGCATGTGTG